>NC_081560.1:38396824-38441611 GCF_022355385.1 Mustela nigripes | reverse complement strand
TTTTTTTTTTTTTTTTTTTTTTTTTTTTTTTTTTTTTTTTTGTTCCTGGAGAACTTCTTTTACCATTCCTTTTAATGCATGTCTGCTGGTGATACATTTTTTCAGTTTTCATTTGTCTAAATATGAGCTCTTCTGTTCTTGTTCTTCTTCTCTAAGCATAAAATTCTAAAAGAACTTTTTGGCACTTTGAAGTTCTATTTTCTCATGGCAAACATTGTTTTTCAAGAAGTCTCAAGTCATTTTTATATTTTTCATATATATACAAAGTTTTGTTTTTCTGATTGCTTTAAAGATTTTCTCTATTTGATGATGGCATGCCTTGGTGTGGTTTATATCATATTTCACTTTCATCTTGCTTTTGAGTCATTTAATTTTTTACATCATTATTTCTTCAGATATTTTTTGCTGATTTCCCTTTTGTCACTTAAATTACACACATGTTAGACTACTTTAAATTGTCCCACAGGTCACTATAGCTTTGTTTTAATTTTTCTTTTAGTCATTTTCTTTCTGCTTTAAAGATTTTTATTTATTTATTTGATAGAGAGAGATCACAAGCAGGCAGAGAGGCAGGCAGAGAGAGAGGAGGAAGCAGGCTCCCTGCTGAGCAGAGAGCCTGATGTGGGGCTTGATCCCAGGACCCTGAGATCATGACCTGAGCCAAAGGCAGCGGCCCAACCACTGAGCCACCCAGGCGCCCCTTCTTTCTGCTTTAGTTTGGATATTTTCTATTGCTATGTCATGGAATTTATATATCACATATATATACACATATGTAAATATATATACACATTTATATGTATATTTATACATAAATATATATATACACATATATATTTATATGTGTATGTATGTGTGTGTGTACATGTATATGTAGAGAGACTATTTAGAGAGATAGATAGATATCTCTGTAGTTATTTTTTTTAAGATTTTATTTATTTATTTGACAGAGAGAGATCACAAGTAGGCAGAGAGACAGGCAGAGAGAGAAGAAGGGAAGCAGGCTCCTGCTGAGCAGAGAGCCCGATGTGGGACTCAATCCTAGGACCCTGAGATCATGATCTGAGCTGAAGGCAGCGGCTTAACCCACTGAGCCACCCAGGCACCCCTCTGTAGTGTTTTTTGCACTTAGTTTGCACTCAGGTACAAATCTGAGGTCTCTATTGTCTGCTGTGATTACTCAACAAGGGTTCTCCACCCTTGCTGATGGGTATGTGAGTGCCCCCCAGGGCAGTTTGATCTCTGGGAATAGTTCTTATCAGCTCTCTATTAACTCTTTGCTTGGATTATGGAATTTCATCCTATGCTTGATAGCTTAGCATTCAAAAACAGACTTAGGAACACCAAAAAGTTTTCTAGAGTTCTTTCTTTCTATACTAAGTCCTGTCTATACTTTTTTCTGGAAAACCATAGCTTCCATAGAAAACCCTAATTTTAGGAGCACCTGTGTGGCTCAGATGGTTAAGTATCTGCCTTTGGTTCAGGTCATGATCACCAGGTCCTGGGACCGAGCCCCATATCAGGCTCTCAGCTCAGCTGGAAGTCCGCTTCTCCCTCTCCCCGTGCTTCTGCTCTCTTTGTCTCTCTCTCTAAAATGAATAAAAGTCTTTTGAAAAAGGAAAGAAAGAAAGTCCTAAGTTTGATCCTTGACTTAGATCAATGAAACCCACAGGCTGTGCTTGGGTTTCCCCTCCATATATTGCAGTCTAGAATGTTTCTTCAGGCCCAAAGCCAGGAAGATTGAAAGGCACTCATTGGTTTTCCTTCTCTCAGAGATCACAATGTTCAATTCTTAAAAGCAGTTAGTTCATATACCTCTTTTTTTTATATATATTTTTTAGATTTTTTAAAGATTTTTGGCTATTTACAGGGAATGGGCAAGACCAAATTGCTTGCTTCAGTGTGGTATATAAGCTTTAGAAAATGGCTTACAGTGACAAGTCAAGAGGTGTCTGTTAATGTCTGAAAGTGATATCAGAGTTACATGAAGGGGAAGCTTTGAAAATGTGTTTGGCAACAAACAGAAAAAAAAAAAAAGCAAACTCGTTTCATATTTACAACTTCCCAAGTTTGGATTCTTTAATTTAGGCAAGGGATTTAGATAATAATGCTTATTAGACATTATTTTCTTGGTTTTCATCTGTATAGGGGAATAATTTAAACAGAAATAAAAGTGGAAAAGCTGCTCTGAAGTTTCTCAAGTTCAGAGGAGACTGATGTCCAGATTCCTGGTTTGCATTAGAGGAACTAATTTCTTTATGTTCTGATTTAAATCCCTGCTAAGTTGAATGTGGTTTCTTTCAGTATTTACATCAGTTATGCCAAGTTTCATAATATCTGCTTGGGTATCTGATCACACTTTAATGTTCTTTTAACCTCTCTCATACTTTGAATCCCACAGAGCTGTCATTTCTGGGGATTGGTGATGGGATCAATAAAACCACTGAGAAATTTTAGAATATTGCTTTGCTGTGGACCATTCCTCCAGGGACAAGAGAATCAATCAAAATAAAAAATTCTTCACCACATTTATCTATAAAGAGAATGTGCTGATGTGGAATAATCTTGGCATAATTTTACTTAGACATTTTCGATTTTGACCTCTGAACTTTTGTCTGTGAACTCTTTGTTGTCCTCTTTGCTTATTTTAATTACTATCTGGAGCCCAGCTGAAGTTCCATTTCATCTACTAAGTCTGTCTTGACCATTTCAATGTATATTGATCTCTCTGCCCTCTGAATTCTTAAACCATTTTATGACTTGCATATAATTGACCATATATATATTGTTACATATTTCACATATTTAATTTATGCAGTGTTATTATTCCTATCTCCCCGTGTATGAAGTAATTAGTATTTGCTCATTTGCCCATTTATTCAAGTATTCATTAGATATCTACTCTGTCAGGAATTATGTTAGGAGATAATCTATATTGGTAAAGTAAACACCGTCCTCACTCATGCAGGTTACAATAGCAGAAGACATATGCATTAAGAAAAATATATACAAATTTATAATAATAAATTGTGATAAGTTCCTTGATAGAAAATAACTGGGCTTTATTAAAAAAAGAATATTAAGCAAGAATTAATTAACTTTGAGTGTTTAGGAAAAGTCTTTCCATGAAAAGGATATTTATCACTGAAGAATGAAAAGTAGTTTACTAGGCAAAGAGTGTGAGAGAAGAATCTTCTCAACATTAGACCTTGTATGGTATGAAACCATGGGCTGGGGAGGAGTTCAAAAAAAGGAAGAAAAGTGGAAGACATTGTGGCTAGGGCACAGTTTACAATAGTGAGGAATGAGGTTGGAAAGGAAAGCAGCAGTTATATCTGTGGGACCTCGTAGCCCCATTGTGGAGAAAATTGAATTCTCACATCTATTAGAAATTCTTTAATTGGGATACCTGGGTGACTCAGTCTGTTAAGCATCCAACTCTTGATTTTAGCTCTCATGATCTCAGGGTTGTGAGATCAAGCCCTGTGTTGAACTTTGTGCTGAGTTTGGGACCTGCTTAAGACTGTCTTTCTTCTTCTCCCTCACTCTCCTAAAACAAAACACAACAATCAAAAAGAAACTGGTTAATCATTATATTCTGAATAAAAATGAGCCCAAGAGATAGCACATCCTTTAAAAGATGAATGACCTAAATCCCCAAGAATATAAGATAAAGCTGTGCTAGAGTGGTAGTTCTGAAACTTTAGCATTACTCAGAAATATCTGTGTGCTTATTAAAAACGGAGATTAGTGAGATTTCTGTAGAATCTCACCCTGAGGGATTCTGAGTCCTATTTTCTGTTTTTTTTTTTTTTTTTTTTTTTTTTTTTATAAATACCCAAGTTATTCTTTCTGATGCAGGTAGTTACGACTCCATTTTGTGAAATATAGGTCTAAGCAATGAATTGTTTCCTTTAAACAACAAATAATATGGTAGAAATGAAGCTGAAGGACTACAAAAGGAATGAAAAGAAATACAGACAACCCATTGGAATAAAAGGTATAAGGCAGGTCTGTACCTACAGGAAATTGTTGTACAATGGAAAATAGATTAAGTCTTGAAATATTAGAAGTTCCACTATTAAACTCTAAATTACAAAAATCCCAACTTGATTTTTCAACATCAAAGAATAGGTAGCTGTGCCTGATACAACTTTTCATCCTGCACCGTATTTGTCATAGAGTTGGTGTTTAATGCATGAATATTGAATGCATGAATGACTGCATTAATGAATATTTTCTTGATACCTCTTATCTTAAATTTTTCCCAAACTACTTATCACTCCCCTCACAGCTTGGAGGAGAGGCAAGGTCCTGATAGTTGCAGTAACTGATGTATTGCATCTTGGAATAATTTGAATAAAATAATGTCTGGAAAAGAGCAAGGATTAACTAAAAAAAATGATCTTCAATCTATATTCTCATAATACTTGATAAATGTTTCTATTCATATGTAAAACCATTGTGTTATTTCTTTTTTTTTTTAAGATTTTATTTATTTATTTGAGAAAGAGAGAGAGAATGAGAGAGAGAACACAAGAAGGGGGAGGGTCAGGGGAGAAGCAGATTCTTCACTGAGCAGGGAGCCCAATGTGGGACTCGATCCTGGGACTCCAAGATCATGACCTGAGCCAAAGGCAGTCACTTAGCCAACTGAGCCACCCAGATGTCCCATAATTATGTTATTTCTAATTGGACTGAGGTTCTCAAGGATAGAAACTGTACTTTATTTATCTTTATTATCTATAGAATCACCTAAGGTGTCTCCTTTGGTTAGTAGTAAAAGAATTTATGTTGAGTTGAGTTAAATTATGATTATTGCAAATATTTGGCACCTGAATTGAGGCAATTTTGGAGATAAAAATCTTTTTAATACTTCTCAGTTTTTACAGCTGTACTTTTTATCATTCCCCCAAATTACAGTGGGAGCTAAGGGCATAGACATTGACTACACAAGCACCATTGGTGAAGAAGATTAGTGCTCCCCACCTCTAGGGTTAGAATTTAAGTTAGGAAAAGTGTTATGTAACAGATATTGAAATGCTACTCTTAACCTTGAGACTAATTTAGTATTTCAGGTGAACACAGATTAAAAATGAATTGATATCTTGACAATATGATACCAACAGCAATAGAACAAACTGATATTAGATGGAGATAACCTTCTTAGTTTGTGGATTAAAGGGCTGAGAAAACATAGGTTGGTAAGGAATGACCTCAGAACTGTGAGCTGGGTGGTCCAAGGCAACGTATCAGGGATAATTTGGGTTAGTTCTTCCGAACCTGGAGCTATAATCTAGTGATGATGGTAGTGGAAATAAAATGAGAGATATATAGTGGTATCCAATTGGTAACACAATCAGATGCCCTTTGACCAACAGAGGTTACTCCATGTGTGAATTTTGGAGATTGAGCCACACCAGAATGCATGGGTAGCAGAATCTAGCTCAGGTAAAATGGTTTGTTAGAGAGGCTAGAAGCTGTGGCTTATGTCCAGACCTCAGGTTTAGAAGGGGACTAGAGAACTAGAAAACTAGGCAAATTGATGTGAAAATTGTGCCAAATCAGTGTGTGGTAAAAGACTTCTAGTTAATCTAATGTTATTGATTATGACAGTCACTTTATGTATGTGGAGGGCTACAGAGTGTGCATAAACAATTCACTTAAACTGCACTTGATTTGATCGTTTTATAAGGCTGACCTCACTCATTTTGAAGCAAGCAGCAGACAAGAAGCAGTATTAACTTGCTTGGTTAAGAAAAGCATTGCCTTAATAGCCTAAGTATTGTTTTACAGAAGATCCCCCCCACCCATCCTAAACCTTATTTATGAAGAGCATTTTCAGTTTTTCTCTAAGAACATTTTCAACAGACGATTTTGTGTCAGCTGGTGCCTGGCTCTTCATCAGCTTCTTTCTAAATTTAATTTTCCTGTTTCCTTTCCTTGCTCCACTGAGCCCTTCCTTAATTATCAGATTACAGTGTTCAGCATGATTCCTGGAATTGTTCGTTTTGTCAACCAGAAAGAAAACAGACCTTTGATATATGTAAGGCTGTGCCTTCTCATTTAATGATTCTCCAATTAGTGTCCCAGTCAATCTCAGGAACTGCATCTAAAATAACCAGTGAGCAAACTTTTCTTCTTTGCTGCTCCCCAATCTCTCATCCACTGCTGGCTTTCTCCATAGATTATGAGGCAGGATTTTGGTGAAATAGTCATATAGTGTTATGTGGATATCACATCACGGTGCTTAGTTCTCTTACTCAATGAATCTGTCCTAGTCTCTTTTCAGCTAGAACTCAGTGTGAATATATCTTGCTCTGCCCCTAGATCTCGCATATTTTCATTAATTAGATAAGTAGCTATTACAAGCTTCTGCGTGCACTGAAGGGAGAGAAAAAAAAAAAAAACCAACAAAAAACAAAAACAAAAACAAAAAAACCTTGGGCCCCAAGCTAGCAGTTGTGAACCAGTCTGGGTTGCTGTGTTTTCCATCTGAACCTGAACTTGTTTCAAATGCAGAAAAAGGGCAGCGCACTCTTTTAAAAAAAAAAAAAAAAAAAAAGACTCTGAAATAATAGAAAATATGTACATTGGTTTCTGCCCCAGTTCATGGCATAGAAGTTCTAAAACCTTTGTAGTTTCCAAAGTGATAAGAACACTAGGAGCATCTTTCGTACTTCTGCTTGTTTTTGTTTTTGTTTTTAATCATAGCTCCTGACACAGTTTCTAAAGCCTTGAAATTTCCTGGGTGATAGATAGATAGATAGGAGTGTCTTTTGGCCTAAGGTGTGTCTACGGGTAGGCTCCATAGTTTTGGATAGGGGCTGGTCACCAGAAAGATGAATCCATGATTAGAAGCTTGAAATGTTCCGCTCCACCACTATCCTCCAGAAAAAGTAGAGGGGTTGGAGATTGAGTTCATGATAGATCATGTCTTTGTGATAAAGCTTCCATAAAAATCCCAAGTGTGGAGTTTGGAGTGCTTCTGGGTTGGTAGACACACCCATGTGCCAAGCGGATGATCTACTCCTACTCCATAGGACAGAAGCTCCTTTGTGTGGGATCCTTTCATACCTTGCCCTATATATGTCTTCCCTATGGATATTTATATGTATCCTTTATCTTAACCTTTAATAATAAACTGGTAAATGCACGTGTGTTTTCCTGAGTTTTGTGAGCCATTCTAACAAATTATTGAAACCAAGAGTATATCATGGGAACCCCAATTTATAGCCATTAATCCAAAGCACAGGACACAATCTGGAACTTGAGATTGGCATCTGAAGTATAGGGGAGAGATACTCTTTTTTTTTTTTTAAGATTTTATTTATTTATTTGACAGATAGAGATCACAAGTAGGCAGAGAAGCAGGCAGAGAGAGAGGAGGAAGCAGGCTCCCCGCTGAGCAGAGAGCCCCATGTGGGGCTCCATCCCAAGACCCTGGGATCATGAACTGAGCCGAAGGCAGAGGCCTTAACCCACTGAGCCACCCAAGCACACCAATGAGAGATACTCTTGTAGCACAGAGCCCTTAACATGGGGGATCTCCAGAAAGTATCAGAGTTAAATTACAAGATACCTATCTGGTGTTGGAAAATTACTGGTATGGGAAACCCCTGCCATTAACACACACACACACACACACACACACACACATTTAGTGATCACAAATGTCAGAAGTGAAGTGTTATGTTTGAGTAATAAAGAAGGAGTAAGAGTATTTTTCCTATAGAGTGTCCTAGGAATCATATTATATCCTTTCTTGCTCATGTTACTTCCCTGTATTAGCCAACCACTTATGCTGAAAATGACATAGAAGGAAATGGACAGGGAAACCATAGTTGCTTTCCTTCTTTACTCATCCATAAGCCTCAAGTAGAGAGTGATATGTACATATATCAAGAAGTGAAATAAAAACAAATAGGTTATGCAGTATTTCCATTGTTCTGCTAAGGACACCGTTTGTATATACATGTACAAGCTACAAAATAGGAATCATAATTTTGGTGATTCTGCAATTGAGTTAAGTATTTCCAATGTTTGCATTTAAGATAGGTATTCTACAATGTAAACAAGAATGGTAAATACATGCTAATAATAAAAAAAATTAGTATTTTCTTAGAATGACATTCAATGGCAAACAAACAAACAAATGCCATGACAAGTCAGGAGAAAGACCAGTAAGAAAGGAAAAGGTTTTGTTTTAGCACCTTTAACAGTGCTTTTGTTTCTACTTTTTGAAAAAGAAGCCCCACATTTTCTTTTTACTCTGGACCCTGCAGTCTTATAGCCTGCTCTGTAGAATGTTATCAGGATCACTTCTATTTTTGTGGATTTCCAAAAAGTGTTCATGGCCTGGGAAGAGGCTGAGTGAAAGGCATACCTGTGTAAACCTCTACAGTGTCAGGCTACATCATACAAGCTGGCTACTCTGGTACATCTTGGTTTTCAAAAAAATCCTTATCTTCCAGAGATGGAGACTCTATCATAGAAGAGGCCCTGCTGTGTGAGTCTTTGTGTTGCCTTTTTTTTCCTTCTCTTTTTTCACAGTTGATGGTGGCCCCACAGCACTTTGGTTACCAGACCCCTTAGAGTCAAAAATGGAGAGGACTCTGCTTCAAATGATGCATCACTTCTAGGTTACTAACAGCTAAGAACACATGGTTGGATTTCCATAGTTAGTGACTCTGATCCAGCACAGCTTTTAGATGTCAAGGCACTGAGCCTATACTAGCAACATTGTATGAATGAGTGAGTGAGTGTGTGAGTGAGTTAGTGAGTTTGTGTGTGTGTGTGTGTGTGCGCGCATGCACACACGTATGTGTGTGTTGGGGAAATGGAAATTGAGGGAGAGTCAGGGCATGTGTTAGTAGTGGCAAAGACCATGGGTGATGATCATTTTTCTTGCTCCCCACTTCTCTACAATGAGCCTACCCAAGCAATGAGAATTTTCTGAAGATTATTTTCTTCATGTGAAGATCATAGAGTATGTATTCTAACTTGTAAAATGCTGACTTTTACATATTATAGAAGTAGCATACAGACTACTTTGGAAAATATAGGAAAGAGTATGAGAATAAAAGAAAAAATGTCTATAATTTCATCAATTAGACAGTGATAACATTTTGGTTTATTTTTGTCTTTCTTCCTTTTTCCTTTCTCTCCTACCTATGAGCCCTTCTTCATTCCCTCCTTCTATATATCCCCCAACAATGTAGACTTATACTCTTTATGTGGCTTTGTCACCTGCCTTTTTCTTTAACATTATGTGCGCATTTCCCATGTCATTTACTTGTCTCTGAAAACACTATTTTAGAAGTTACATCAGAACAGCACTTTTATAGATGTGCTGTAATTTACAGATCAGTCTCTTAACAGTTGTACATGGAGGTAGTTTACAAATTAATCTTCGGTGGCTGTGGATGTATGATGTCTACCTACTTCTTAAACATTCAGAAAATATCATAGAGACTAGTTATGTCTACAATATCCATTGAATTAAGCAATGACCAATCCAGTGCTTCCTGCAGCTTTATAATTTAGATTATAGTATAGTCAATTCAATCAATTGCATGGTGACTAAGAATTTAAAATGACCAAAAATAGAATAGATTCAGTCAATTTGATATCTGTGAATAGAAATAGCTTTAGTCATCACAAGATTAATCAGTAAGGTGTTAACATAAACCAATAAAGCAGAGAGACTTCACATTAAGAACTTTATATCATTTAAAGTCTCACCCCATTATCCTTTCCATGCAAGTGCCCTCAGGCTTTCGAATTAATTGCGTGTGGTTTAAGAAGATTTAAGATGAGGGCGATACACTCAGCAGAGAGCAAACTTGACCATTGCTATCTTACTTTAATTAATCTCTTTATTCTCTATCTTTTCAGTTCACCCAACACCTGAATCAAAAAAAGTAAAATCATGTCCTTTTGAGGTGGGGAAACAATTGAGTTACAAAGTAATCTGATACAGAGAGGATCAAGGACTGTAAAACTTAGAATTCCTAACAAGTGGACCAGAATTGAAAGTCCTTTTACAGTGGGTTTTTCATGCTTCAGTGACAGACTTTTCTTCCAGGTTCCCTGGATTGTGCCCTTAACCCCTTGGGGTTTGTGAACATAAAGCTTTCTCCCTTTGACTTACAGCCTAGGCTAGCATTCTAAAAATGATCAGGTTCAAAAAGCTACAACTTTTTTTTAACTCTGTAAGAATTTAAGTCTCCTTTAGAAACCAAAATCCTCTTGAGACGACTGAAAAATGCTTTCTTTTTCCATAGCAACCCTATTATTGTGCATTTGGGAACTTGGTTAGATTGTAAGTACTTCTGTTCGTGCATTCATTCATTAACCCTACTATTTGTTGACTACATATTGTGCCTAACACCATGCTAGATGAATAAAAACTACAGACTCTTTCCTCTTGGAGTTTACTCTTTGGGGAGAAACAGGCATTAATCATATGATCAAAATGAAATAACAAATGTGAAAGATGCTGAGAGATGAGGTGGTTTGTACTATAAATGCCTATAGTAGATAATAGTTACAGAGAATAGGAGGCTTCTGTGAGATTGAAAGATGAGTAGATATGTGCCATGGGAATGGACAGGGGAAGAAAGAGCATTTCAAAAAAGGGAATTGTATTGGCAAAGGCTGTGAGGGGAAGCAGTATAGTAAATAAGAGTGTATGACCTGATCAGATTCACATTTACAGAAGATCACATTGGCTACAGTGAGCTAAGTAGATGGGTCCTGAGGTCCTAGAGCTGTGAGTTTCTCTGGGTTGGTGATGAAAACCCTGCTATAAAGAAGTCCCAGAGATGATACAGATTAGTCATATAAATATGTTGCTAAAGCTGTCCAATAATATACTGTATTATTTATAATTCATTTTACCCAAACTATAAAAACATAATGGGGGGGGGGAGATTAAAGGCCCTGTGGGACAAACGACATTTGACATAGAATTTGATAGTCTGGTAAGAAAAGATAAAACATAGCATTTTCAAAACTATTCTGTTCATGAGGAAGATGGTGGCAGAGTAGGAAGACCCTAGGCTTGTCTTGTCCCACAAACACAAATAGATAACTATCAAATCATCCTAAATACCCCACAAATTGACCTGAAGACTGATGGAAAAACCTCACAACTAGGGAGAAGAGGCCATATTGAAGATGGTAGGAAGTGTGGAGAAATGGTTTAGGGAGAAACTGATCCTGGGTGTTGTGAAGGGGAGGGAACTGTACTCATTTAGAAGGGCAAGAGAAATAGGAGCACACAGGGGAATGCACAAAGAGAACATTTCCTGAAAGCCATTGTCTTGGAAAACAAGAGGAGTAAATTTCATAAATTGTTGCAACAAGCAAGGCTTAAAGCCTGAAGTTTAAGTTCAGCAGCTTGGCTGAGATAGAGCCCAGAGGGCACTGTGCTGCTCCTAGAGAGAAGGCAGGCAAACAATCCAGAGGTAGACAGTGTGGAAATAGCAATATGAAGAATGCCTGGGGCACAGAGAAGATTATTCACTCTACTCAGAGCTAGTCCTTTAGAGGCGGCATTCATGGAAACATCTCTGTGGAGAAAAGGAGCTGGCTTGTGCCTTGTCTCCACCACTACATCAGCATAAACACAGAGCTGCCTGTGAGAAACAGCACAACTGGCTACCAAAACTGGACCTCAAGTCCATCCCCCTCCACTCTTGTGTGACTGTCCTCCGTCATGCTTGACTTAGTG
Organism: Mustela nigripes; assembly: GCF_022355385.1. Lineage (NCBI taxonomy): Eukaryota > Metazoa > Chordata > Mammalia > Carnivora > Mustelidae > Mustela > Mustela nigripes. The sequence goes on along the minus strand of NC_081560.1, from coordinate 38,429,874 downwards.
CAATGGGCCACTCCCCAGAAGACCAACATAAACTCCTGCCCACATCATGTCTCCCAATCAGAGAGATCAGGCGGCTTCATTTCTGGTGGAAGTGGTGTCAAGTGGGGTGCCTGAGTGGCTCAGTCATTGAGCATCCGCCTTTGGCTCAGATCATGATCCTAGGGTCCTGGAATCAAGCCCCACATTGGGCTCCCTGCTCAGCAGGAAGCCTGCTTCTCCCTCTTATACTGCCCTTGCTTGTGTTCTTTTCTTTTTCTCTCTCTGTGTCAAATAAATAAAATCTTAAAAAAACAAAAATGAAGTGGTGTCAATTCTCATTTCACAAAGAGACCAGAGCACACCTATTTAAAACTTGTCACATTCAGGCCAGGGAACAAAATGACTGGCCTGAAGGATAGAGCAGCTGAAACGCAGCAGCAGAGTGCATGCAGCAAGCACCCACTGGCAATAATCTCTGAAGCACCATGCCCTGTACACTATGACTCTTTCTTCATAAGACCATTACTTTCAGGAGCAGAGGCATAACTGGCTCTTCTAAAACACAGAGGAAGGCAGCAATTAAGACAAAATGCCAAAATGGAGGAATGTATCCCAAATGAAGGAACAAGTTAAAGCCATAGCTAGAGATCTACGTGAAACAAATATAAGTAACATGCCTGATGGAGAATTTAAAGCAAGAATCAAAAGACTACTCACTGGGCCTGAGAAAATATTAGAAGACATCAATGAGACACTTACCACAGAGATAAAAGAGTTAAACCGAATCAGAGACGAAGACTGTAATAAGCAAGATTTAAAACCTACTTGATGCAATGAACATCAGGCTGGAAGAAAAAGGAACAAATTAGTGGCTCAGAAGACAAAATGATGGAAAATAATGAAGCTTAACAAAAAAGAAAGAGAAGAATTATGTAATGTGAGAATAGAGTTAGGGAACTCAGTGACTCCATCAAATATAATCTTCATATTATAAAAGTCCCAGAAAAAGAAGAGAGAGAAAAGAAGGCAGAAAATTTATTTGGATTTTCTAATCCAAATTAGATTTGGATTAATCTATTCCAAATTAGATTGAATTTGGATTAGATCCAAATCTAATTGGATCTAATCCAAAATTAGATCTAGTTTTCAGCTAATATTATGAAAACTAGAGAAGGACATGGATATCCAGAGCTAGGAGACACAGAGAACTCCCATCAAAATCAATAAAAGCACATCAACACCTGTAAATTTGCAAAATGCAGTGATAAAAAATGTTAAAAGCAGCAAGTTGAAAGGAGTCTTTAACTTATAAGGGAAAAATCCATAATGGTAGCTGCAGATTTCTCAAGAGAAATGTGGCAGTCCAGAAGGAAATGGCATTATATATTCAAAATGGGAAAATATATTCAAAATGGGAAAAGCTTGCAGCCAAGAATATTATATCCAACAAGGCTATCCTTCAGAATAAAAGATAGCTTCCCAGATAAAGAAACACTAGAGGAGTTAATGACCACTAAACCAGTTCTGCAAAAAATACTGAAGGGGACTCTTTGAATTCAAAGGAGAGACTAAAAGTGACAAAGACAATAAAGGATCAGAGAAAATCTCCTATAACAACAACAAAAGAAGTAATAAAATGGCAATAAGTACATATCTTCCAATAATTACTTTGAATGTAAATGTACTAAATGCTCCAGTCCAGAGATCTAAGGTTTCAGAATAAAGACCCATCTATATGCTACCTATAGGGAACATATTTTAGACCTAAAGTCACCTGCAGATTGAAATTGAGGGAATGAAGAAAATTTGTCACACAAATGGATGTGAAAAGCTGAGTTGCAATACTTATATATGATAAGCTAGACTTTAAAACAAAGATTATAAAAGAGACAAAAGCACTATATAATCGTAAAGGGAACAATCCAACAAGAAGATATAACAGTTATAAATATTTACCCATCCAACATGGGAACACCCAAATATATAAAACTATAACAAATATAAAGTAACTGATTGATAATAACACAGTAGTAGTAGAAGACTTCAACACTCACCTTAAATCAATGGACAGATCACCTAAACAGAAAATAAACAAGGAGACAATGGCTTTGAATGACACACTGGATCAGATGAACTTAACATATACATTCAGAATGTTCTTTCCAAAAACAGCAGAATATTCCTTCTTTTCAAGTGCACATAGGACATTTTCCAGAATAGATCACATATTAGGTCAAATATCCGGTCTCAACACATACAAACAGATCAAAGTCATAACCAACCAAAGTTTCTGACCACAGTACTATGAAACTAGAAGTGAACCACACATGAAAAACTAGAAAAATCATGAGTACATTGAAATTAAACAATATGCTACTAAACAATGAATGCATCAACCAGAAATTCAAGAAGAAACTAAAAAATACATGGAAATAAATGAAAATAAAAACATAGCAATTCCAAACATTTGGGGCATTACAAAAGCAATCCTAAAAGGGAAACATATTACACATATATATAATATACATTGTGTGTGTGTGTGTGTGTGTGTGTGTGTATTTAATCCATCTTGCTTCTTTAGGCATATATGCCTAAATGAACAACCCAACCTTATACCTAAAGGAACTAGAAGAAGAACAACAAATGAAACCTAAGTAAAAGGAAGGAAATAAAGATTAGAGCAGGAATAGATGATATAGAAACTAAAAAACAAAATAAAACAACACCAAAAAACCCCACAATTGAACAGATGGATGAAATCAGGAGCTGGTTCTTTGAAACAATTAATGAAATTGATCAACTTCTAGCCAGACTTATCAAAAAGAAAAAAGACCCCAATAAAATCATAATAGAGGAGAAATAACCAATACAACAGAAGTACAAATAAAGAATTTTATGAGAAACTATATGTAACAAATTGGACAACTTGGAAGAAATGGATAAATTACTAGAAAAATATAAACTACAAAAACTGAAATAGGAAGAAATAAAAAATTTGAACAGACTGATAACCAGCAAAGAATTGGAATCAGTAATCAAAAACTCCTAACAGGGGCACCTGGGTGGCTCAGCGGGGTAAGCCTCTGCCTTTGGCTCAGGTCATGATCCCAGGGTCCTGGGATCGAGCCCCACATCGGGCCCTCTGCTCAGTGGGGAGCCTGATTCCTCCTCTCTTTCTCTGCCTGCCTCTCTGCCTACTTGTGATTTCTCTCAAATAAATAAATAAAATCTTAAAAAGAAAAAAAAAAAACTCCTAACAAACAATAATCCTACTGTTCCAGGCGGCTTCACAAGTGAGTTCTTCCAAACATTTAAAGAACAGTTAATACCTATTCTTAAACTAATTCAAAATATAGAAAAGGAAGAAAAGCTTCCAAATTCATTTTATGAGGCCAGCATTACTCTGATATCAAAACCAGGTAAATACACCACACACACACACACACACACACACACACACACACACACACAAACATACACACACACAAACACACACACAAAAACTACAAGCCAATATCTCTAATGAACATGGATGTAAAAATCCTCAATACAATGTTAACATACCAAATTCAAGAATACATTAAAAAAAAATTCACCATGGTCAAGTGAAAGTTATTCCTGGGTTGTGTAGGTTCAATATTCACAAATCAATCAATGTGATACACAACATTAACAAAAGATAATTATATCGTCATTTCAGTAGATGCAGAAAAAGCATTTGAGAAAGTACAATAAGTCTTTATGATAAAATCCCTCAAAATAGGTTTAGAGGGAATATATCTGAACATGATAAAGCCAATCTATGAAAAAGCCACGGCTAATATCCTAAATGGGGAACAACTGAGAGCTTTTCCTCTGAGTCAGGAACAAGACAGAGATAACCACTCTCACCACTGTTAACATAGTACTGGAAGTCCTAGTCACAGTAATCAAACAACAAAAAGAAAAGCCATCTGAATTGGTAAGGAAGTCTAACTTTTGCTGTTTCCAGATGATATGATATTCTATATAGAAAACCCAAAAGACGGCACCAAATACCAGCTATAATTGATACAGAAATTCAGTAAAGTTGCAGGATACAAAATTGTGTGCATAAATCTGTTGCATTTCAGTACCCTGATAATGAAGCAGCAGAAAGAAAAATGAAGAAAACAACCCATTTATGATTGCACCAAAAATAATAAAATGTCTAGGAATAAATTTAACCAGAGGTGAAAGACCTGTACTTTGTAATCAGTCCCATTTAAAACAATAAGACAACCTAGAAATAACCAAAAAAGGTGAAAGTCCTGTACTCTATTAACTCTAAAATATAGATTAAAGAAATTGAAGGTGACACAAAGAATAAAAAAATATTCCATAGTCATGGATTGGAAGAAAAAATATTATTAAAATATCTATACTACCCAAAGCAGTCTATACATTTAATGCAATCCCTATCAAAATACCAACAGCATTTTTTTTAAAGAACTAGGACAAATAATCCTAAAATGTGTATGAAATCACAAAAATCCTGAATAGCTAAAGCAATCTTGAAAAGCAAAGTTGGAGGTATCACAATTCTGGATTTCAAGTTAATTACAAATCTGTAGTGGTCAAAGCAGTATGGTACTGGCACAAAAAAAAATAGATGCTCAGATCCATAGAACAGAATAGAAAATCCAGAAATAAACACACAACTCTTTGACAAAGTAGGAAAGAATATCTCAAGGGAAAAAGACAGTCTCTTCAATTAGTGATATTGGGAAAACTGGACAGAAACATGCAAAATAATGAAACTGGACCACTTTATTATACAAAAAAAAAAAAAAAAGCAAAATGGATGAGAGACCTAAATGTGAGACCTGAAACCATCAAAATCCTCAAGGAGAACACAGAAAGTAACCTTTTGACATCAGCCATAGCAACTTCTTTCTTGATATATCCCCTAAGGCAAGGGAAACAAAAGCAAAAATAAACTATTGGGACTCCATCAAAATAAAAAAGCTTCTGTACAGAAAAGGAAACAATTGGAAACTAACAGGAAACCATTGAAATGGGAGAAGACATTTGCAAAACATATCCGGTAAAAGATTAGCATCCAAAATGTATAATGAATTGATAAAATTCAGCACTCAAATAAATGAATCATCCACTTAAAAAATGGTTAGGGGCACTGGTAATCAGTTGGTAGAGCAACTATCTGCCTCTTGATCTCAGCTCAGGTCTTGATCTTGGGGTTGCGAGTTTAAGCCAGGTTGAGTCTAAGCCCACATTTCGCTCTATGCTAGGCATGGAGCCTACTTAAGAAAAAGTGGTCAGAAGACAGGAAAAGACATTTTTCCAAGGAAGATCTACAGATGGGCAACAAATATATGAAAAGATGTTCAACACCACTCATCATCAGGGAAATACAAATAAAAACTGCAATGAAATATCACCCTGCACCAGTCAGAATGGCTAAAATCAAGAATATAAGAAAAAAAAAACCCACAAAGAATAATAGGTTTCGGTGAGGATGTGCAGAAAAAGGAACCATCTTGGCATTTTTTGTGGGAATCCAAAGTGGTGCAGCCACTATGGAAAACAGAATGGAATTTCCTCAAAAAGTTAAAAATAGAACTATCCTATGATTCAGCAATTGCAACACTAGGTATTTACCCAAAGAATACAAAAATATGAATTCAAAGGGATACCTCCACACTGATGTTTATAGAAGCATTATATACAATAGCCAAATTATGGAAACAGCTCAAGTGTCCATTGACTGATGAATGCATAAAGAAGTGGCGCATATACACACACACACACACACACACACACTATATATATATATATATATATATATATATATATATGAATATTACTCAGCCATAAAATGAAGTTGTTTTTTTTTCCAATGACATGGATGGAGCTAAAGAGTATTGTGTTAAGTGAAATAAGTCAGAGAAAGATAAATAGTGTATAATTTCACTCATATGTGGAATTTAAGAAGTAAAACAAATGAGCAAGGGGAAAGACAGAAAGGGAGGTAAATCAAGGGACAGAATCTTTAGAGAACAAACTGATGGAGGGGAGCAGTTGGGGGGTTGTGTTAAATAAGGGATGGGGATTAAGGAGTGCACTTGTGATAAGCACTGACTTTTATATGGAAGTGTTGAATCACTGTATTGTACACCTGAAACTATTATTATGCTGTATATTATTATACTGTTAACTGGAATTTAAATAAAAACTGAAAAGAAAAAGGAAAACTCTTCTCAACAGCACAGTGTATCAGACTAGGATGGCAGTAGTGGAAAAGAAAGAGGCATTGCTCTGGGTAATAAAGATGCGGTGAGTGGCAAAGGACAGAGTCCAGGGACATGATTGCATGTCCCTGCATGACATGTTTTCAGACAAGAGAGCTCAGAACACAGATCCAAGAACCCACAAGACAGAGCATACACCCTGATGTATAAAGCATCAACAAGGTTTCATGGAGGGTAGGATGCTGGAACTGATGTTTGAGAGGAAGAATTCTCAAGGTGATTATGAGGAGGACAAGCAAAAAGAGGTAAAGGAAGGACAGAATGAGTAATGTATTAGGTAATGGTGAGAAAATTACTACAGAACAATGTTTTCCAAAAGTTAGTTTGCAACTTCATTTGCATGGCTACGTAACAAAATGAAAACAAACAAACAAAAAAGAATGATGAGGAACACACACATTTTAAAGATACGCAGATTTCCCAGGCGTTAGGAATACAACGATGAACAAAGGTTGCCTGTGTGAAGTTTACCCTCTAATGCGTGTGTGATTACCCGCTTATCAAGTGACAACCAATAGACACAGGAGGGCAAAGTGCTTTCATAGAGACCAGTGCTTTGAAGTAAAGTTTTATGAAAGAAAGTGCCTGGAGGTCCTATTTTAGGGACTGAGGGAAGCATTTCTACTGAAGCAAGAGTTAGATGAAGACAGGAATGAAGGGAGAAAGCGAGTCAGGCCACCAGCCGGACAAGTGTCTGTTCCTGGTAGAGGGAATAGCAAGAACGAAAGCCCAGGGGCAGGAATGTCGTGGCTTATTTCAGATAAGAACAGCAGACCAGGAGTGAAGAGAGCGGAAAGGAAAGAGATAGGATGTGGTCACGACAAGATAGCTGGGCATCAGGTTAGATGGGTCACATTTCCGCCTCACATTTTCTTGTAGGAGGTCACAGTAGGGAATTTAGATTGTATTCTAAGTTGGAAGAGAACAAATTTAGCTCTCTGTTTCCCTAAGTGTATTCTTCAGAAAGCCTGAGATAAACAACTTTAAAAAATTATTTCATGGGTGGGGGTGCCTGGGTGGCTCAGTGTTAAAGCTCTGCCTCCAGCTCAGGTCATGATCTCAGGGTTCTGGGATCGAGCCCTGCATCGGGCTCTTTGCTCAGTAGGAAGCCTGCTTCCCCCTCTCTCTGCCTGCCTCTCTGCCTACTTGTGATCGTTCTCTGTCAAATAAATAAATAAAGTCTTTTTAAATTTAAGTAAAAAATTGTTTTTTAGTAAAATAAATTGTGAAGTTCAGCGTGCTAGGCCCCCTGTGGCCAATGCGCTATGTCTTATCATGGTTCTTCTCAATTTTAGTATATGTGCTGCCGAAGCGAGCACTCATGGTTCTTCTCAAAAGAAAACCTTGGGGCAAGGATATAGATGCTGATGCTGCTTTTCAGACGTGAGCCCAAGGAACAGGAGTGAGAGACTGGGAAAAGGGAAACAAGGAATGTTAAGTTGAAGGTGTTTTATTGAATTGCTAGACAAGAAATTGTATCTAGAGCTATGTAAATCTCCATTTGAGGTATGATCCATAGAGAATGTTCTCTTTAGTGCTGAACACTATTCTTCTCTTAATTTGATTTAAAAGAACATTTCTTTTTGGTAATTACTTCACATTTTGAGATTTGAGTCCATTAACAATCCCCACTTTTTTGTGCCATGTGTGGTAATGTCATGACTCACTGGTACGGGGTTGGAGACCTCACGTGGGTGTTCTTGGCAGCTACTGGTAATAGTTACTTTAATCATGTCATTCTTGACAGGGACATATATTTCCTTATTACTTAAGGGGCATAGAATAGCTCTGAGATTGTTCTTATTCATTTCATAAGTCTTTGAATTACTTGTGCATTATTTTTTAAAGTCTTGAAGGATGTTTATTTATTTTTTAATTTTTTATTGTGTTATGTTAGTCACCATGAAATACATTATTAGTTTTGAAAAAATGCAATGTTCCAAGATTCATTGTTTATATACAATACCCGTTGCTCCATGCAATATGTGCCCTCCTTAATACCCACCACCAGGCTTACCCATCCCCCTTCCCTCTAAGGACTTTTAATCTAATTAAGCTTTAACTTGTTAGAATTGGAGTATCACTTAAGCCTTTTGTGGTATTTTTGATCCTAGTTTTGATACATATGGAGTTTTGTCCCTCTTAGCTTCATTATGCATGAACATCTCATCAAATGCCATAAATGTTTCTATACAAGTTGTTGACACATACAGAGCATAACTGTTCTTTCGTATTTGAGTCCTGGGGAAAAAAAAATCTAGGTGACAGAATATTACATGTTACAGTCCTACATAATATGATTAAGTGGACCTGGAATTAAAACAGGAATATATAAATATCAAATGGAGGAAACCAACATACCTAAACACCAAACAAAGCAAAACAACTTTTTAAAAAAGCCTCAAAACAAATGAATACTATAAGAGGCAATAGCAAAGCAATTAGTTTAGGGTTTTTTTTGGTTTTGGTTTTGGTTTTTAGATTTTATTTATTTATTTGACAGACAGAGATTACAAGTAGGCAGAGAGGCAGAGAGAGAGAGGAGGAAGCAGGCTCTCTGTTGAGCAGAGAGCCCGATGTGGGGCTCGATTCCAGGACCCTGGGATCATGACCTGAGCCAAAGTCAGAGGCTTTAACCCACTGAGCCACCCAGGTGCCCCAATTAGTTTTTTCTAATGAATAACCATTCTTATGAGGAACAGTGGCAAACATTATGACATGATCGAATACTTTAAAATCTGAGAGCTTTTTCATTCCTCATTCCCTATTAGATAGTGAGGCTTTTTTTTTTTTTCTCCCCAGAAAGTTTATGGGAGTTTAATTGTTCTCCAGAGCCTAATATCTGCCAAACAGCTCACTACTCCTTTAAATTTGGTTAAATTCCCTGTGGAGTAGTAATATGCCACTTTTGACCTCCATTTTAATGGAAGGAAGGATTTCTTTTATGCCCTTTCTTAACTACTGCTCTAATTAATATGTATAAGTCAAAAGGGCTGATTTACACTACCTGGATTTCATAAAGAAGAGGAACCAGGAAATCATGCAATAAAAGCTTTATCTAAATACACAGTAAGATGCTCAACAATGCATACTGAAAGTGAATTTCTCATAGGGGAACATCCAGGCAAAATTTCAGGGCCAAGCAATTCCACTGGCAAAATGTAAAGTTGTGTTTTCGATCATCAGGGGGCTCTGCTGTAAAGAGAACTCAACAAAATTAGTAGTGTTTGAATGAAGGCCAGATGAAAAGAAAGGCAACTTCTGTTTTGTGGGGACTGTCTTAAAACATTCCAATACCTTTGAATGGCATTTCAATAACTCTGGTTTTGTTTTAGTCCTTTCTCTGCCTTATAAATAAGCAATGGGAGAAAGATTGGTCACTCTTACTTTTTTATATCATCTTCCTAAGCATATTATCTAAAATGGGCTCCTTTTCCCCCCACCCCCAAGGGTCAATCTGTGATGACAACAATCAAAGAAACTTAGAAATTCTAAAAATTTCCAAATTTCACCTTCATTTTGTGTTTTAGAATTACAGCAAAACTTGACAAAGAAAACCCTGAATATAAAGAAGATAAATTATGAGCTATGATTACTCAGTGAAGGTAGAATGTACAGATTTTAAGGAAAGTCCTTGTAATATTTAGTTTAGAATCTACTATATACAGTTTCCCTTCATCTATCTTTTCAGAGCTAATATGTTTGTAATAATTCCAAATTCTTCCTCTTTTAATTCTTCCATCCTCCCCTGGTAATCTATGAAGGAGTTTTACAATAGTTTTGTCTCTGTGACGTGATAATCTCCTGTGGAGTTTTTTCAAAAATTGACATGATAAAAATGTAAGCCTTTTACTATTTATATGAATTTATCTATTTCTACTCAGGAAGTATGAAGTACTCTTATGATCATATCCTGTCTTTGCAAAACACATCTCTTTTTTGTTCTCTTCCAAGACTGATCATAGTATTCGAGAAGTATTTTACATAGTGCCACTCAGTGAAAATTATAAGCTACTGGGAGTAAGAGTGAAGAAATTCAAGTGACATTGATTGATTTGCTACAGGTTACTTTGAAGAATATACTTCACCCAACTCAGGTGTTCTGCTAATATTAATTCAAATGCTGATACTTAGATACCATGTTCACAATTTAAGCATAAATGAAATGTCCCAAGGTTTCATTATATAAACCAATCTAAGGATTATAAAAGATGACTGATGCTATATGTTTCTCATTTACATATTTGTAGATAATCATAGAACTAAATCTATTCCTGTTGTTACAAAGTGACAGAATGAGAATTCCTCAAAAATTTCTATTAAAAAACTGCAAGTGGACTGTTGAGCTTTGACTCAAGGGCACGCTAACCCTCACATCAACATAATTTAATCATCAACATAAGTAATGGAAAATTAAACTTGATATTCAATATGTTGTAATTCTTGCCTCATACATACCATGACTATAGATTTTCCAAAATGAGTTAATTTTACATAATGAAATGTCATACTAGACATAAAAACTCTTTTGTATTCTTTTATAACTTTATTTTGAGATAGGAATTATCTCATTTTTTCTTTAATTGGTAAATGATTTTTTTATAATGTTTGAAAGTAGTTCTTGAGTGAATAATTCATTTCCATACATCTACATAAAAATGAAAATTACCTAACAATTAGAAATTTGAGAAATGGAATCAACTTGTCTTTTACAGTTTGTATAATGTTTCATCTAATTGTCATATCAACTCCACTGGGTTTGAATAGCATCCTCATCAAAATTCATGTCTACGGGGCGCCTGGGTGGCTCAGTGGGTTAAAGCCTCTGCCTTTGGCTCAGGTCAGGATCCCAGAGTCCTGGGATCGAGCTCCACATTGGGCTCTTTGCTCAGCAGGGAACCTGCTTCCCTTCCACTCTCTTGGCCTGCCTTTCTGCCTGCTTGTGATCTCTGTCTGTCAAATAAATAAATAAAATAAAATAAAAATAAATTCATGTCTACTTAGAACCTGCAAATGAGACATAACCTAGAGATTGGATCTTTGCAGATAAAATCAAGTTAGGATGAGTTCATACTGGGTTAGAGAGAACCCTCAATCCAAAATGACCAAAGTCTTTATAAGAAAAGGTAAATTTGAACACAGAGACACACAGGGATAATGCCATGTAATGATGAGGCAGAGATTCGAAAAATGTGTCTGTATATCAGGAAATGCCAAAATATAAGCAACTATCAGAAGAAAATAGAGGCAAGGAAGAATTGTCCTCTGAAAACTTCAGAGAAGGCATGGTCTTGCCAATATCTTTATTTGGTAATTCTGGGCTGCAAAACTGTGAGAGAATAAATTTCTATTGTTTTAAGCCATCAAGTATGTAGTAATTGTTATGGCAGCTCTAGAAAACTAATGTGTTTAGGAAGAAGCAAATATTTTTTTCATACAATATTTCACCTTTCTTCCCTCCCCCAAAATAATCCCTATCTTTGATGTGGTCTGTGTATTTCTGTTTCAAGTATGTATGTGTGTGTATTGTTATACATTACTATCTTTGTGAATACATTGTGTATGTATGCACATAAACATGTATCTACGAAATGCAGTACTATGTTCTGATTTAAAACTTTAAACTTCCAGGGAATAGATCATGACATATAAACCATTATTCAATTTCCTCCTTTTCACTCAACTTTTGCTTTTGTGTCACTTTTTTTTTTGATAAATATAGATCCAGTCTTTTTTTTCATTTTTTAAATTTCAGTATAATTAACATACAATGTTATATTTATTTGCCTAAATTTACTAATAAAGTATCTGTGGAGAAGATGAGTATTTTTGACTATCTACTGTGGGAGAGATCTTTTTTATTTTTATTTATTTTTAATTTTATTTTATTTTTATTTTATTTTATTTTTTTAAAGATTTTATTTATTTATCTGACAGACAGAGATCACAAGTAGGCAGAGAGACAGGCAGAAAGAGAGGAGGAAGCAGGCTCCCTGCCGAGCAGAGAGCTCCATGTGGGGCTCGATCCCAGGACCCTGGGATCATGACCTGAGCCGAAGGCAGAGGCTTCAACCCACTGAGCCACCCAGGCGCCCCGGGAGAGATCTTTATAAAATTTTTTTTTATCTGATCTTCCTAGTAATTGGCAAGGCAAATACTAGTACCTACATTTTAAAGACTAAGGAAATGGAGGCTCAACAAAGTTAAGAACATTTATGGTTATTGCTTACATGTTTTAATTTCAAAGTCTTCAGTCCTTTCTCTTGCTTCCTGTTAACAGTGTTAACAGGAGTTCTGGCCATGTGTGGGTGCTTGTCTATAGGAGTTGCTGTATGAAGGATTCATGCGTTAGGTCAAATGTTAAATAAGATAACTTCTAAGTCTTTTCCAGTTCTGAGGTTCTCAAAAAGATCCATCAGGTCAAACAGAATTCTAGAATGTTATTGGATTTTAGATCCCCTACTGAAACCTGGAACTCTCCACCAAAGCATATAGACCGCATCCCCCTATAAGGCCTGAAATGGGGAGGCAGCCCTTACTGAGAACATTATTCAACCCATTTAATCCCTGACCACTTTGCTCTGCTCTGTAAAGACAGCAAAGTGTTCTTGGTTCCAGCTGAAGCAGTGACTTTTAAAAATCTTCAGGCTCTAAATGGAAATTTTCAATTATCTAAATACTTCTTTATTGTGTTTGTAACCAATATTAAAATTCTTATATCTGTATAATGTTAAAAGTACAACTGGACTATGGGTTCAGAAGGGCTGGATTCTAATTCTGGATTTGCCATAAATTAGCAAATAAAGAGATGTAACCTCTTTATTTTTAATTTTTTAAAAGATTTTATTTATTTGAGAGAAAGAGAGCAGGGTCAGAGGGAGAAGCAGACTCCTGCTGAGTGGGTAGCCTGATATGGAGGTTAATCCTGGAATTCCAGGATCATGACCTGAGCCGAAGGCAGATGCTTAAATGAGTGAGCCACCCAGGCATCCCTGAGGTAATCTCTTTAAATATTCATACCTATAAGATGAAGAGAGAGATCATTGCTTATTCAGCAAACAGTCATTGAGCTTTACCATGTGCTGGAACTGGTGCCCTAAATGATAGAAAGCAGAGAATGGAAAAGATAAACTTGTCAATATGTGTGAAGTGCTACCTATATCTGTGTTAAATTTTTGTAGGTATCATTTCTCCTGACAATTTGTAATGTTTTGTGTATATGAGAAAAAGATATTCAAACTGTTTTTTAGTGTTGTATTATTTAATCAGAATCATTTCAAAAAGATCTTTGTTTCCATTTATTTTTTATTTCCATAGATGTTAGGTTAAAAAGACAGGGCAGGCCATAACTCACTGACAAACACAGAGAAAACTGTTAAACATGGCAGTGTCAGCATTTTAAACCCAACATTTGAATAAAAGTTTATTCAGTGTATGGGTGTATGTATGTCGTATATTCCAAGTTGAAATAGTAGCAAATGACACAATTCCCAGATCAAAATCAAAATAAAAAAGAACGTTAAATCATATCTTTATATTCAGGCTAGTTTACAAAATAAAAAGAGAACTTGTAAAATTTGGGGTTGACACTTCAGATCACACAGGCTCAAATTGAAGGAGATTAAATAAGGATTGGATAACATCTTTCCTTTTAGTTCCAAGATAACTGGTATAGGAAGAGATTGAATTCTGGGTGCCTTCATGGAACTGCAGGATAATATCAGAACAAGAAGGAACTGCAAGAAAAGATAATCTAGTTTAATTCTTCAGGTAAAATCCCTGAAGTCCAGAGTTGACTAGAAACTTGCTCAATGTTTACTGTATAAAACACCCAAGAATGGTCATGATGAATGCTATTCATGTCTGTCTATATTCAGGTTCAATACAATAATCTATTTTCTGTCTATCAGTCTTGTGAGAGAAAAATTTTTAACTACTTTTTACATATGTGTGAATTTTTCTATTGAGTGTTTTACACATTTTGGTATAAAATTCAGGGAATTCTTTCATATTTTTCCCAGCAAAACAATACCATTTTTTAGTATTCTTCAATCATCCAGTTAGGTTGTCTTGATTATATAGTTGATGCACTCTTACATATCATAAATTTATGTACCTAGAACATGACATCTGTATTTTTGTAGTATTTTTTGTATGCATGTTAATATGGCATAGACCATGTTTTATCAATTAAGCCTGAGTATCTCATTATAGAGGTTAATTGTTGTCATTTTTTAATAGCAGTTACTCTACCTAGATTGAATAACTCACGATGTGCAGTAGATGCTGATAAATGATGTAATTAATATTTGTGAAGCTATTAAAAGTTTATTTCTCAAAAAATAATGACAGTTTACAGAAGACCAATTATAAAAATACCAACTAACTAAAAAGTACTTTGAAATGAAATAATTGCCAACAATGCTGTCTCTATATATTAGGCAATTTTTAAACAGCAGATACTATTCTGTTCTGTTATGTAGGAGATTATCAAAATGTCAGGGAAGAGTTAAGGTACAGTTTGAAAAAGCATAATCAACATTGTATCACTTTTTTAAATTTTTAAATTTTTTAATTAACATATAATGTATTTGCTTTAGAGGTTCAGGTCTGTGAATCATCAGTCTTACACAATTCACAGTACTTACCATAGTACATACCCTCCCCAATGCCTATAACCCAGCCACCCTATCCCTCCCTCCCACCCCCCAGCAACCCTCAGTTTGTTTCCTGAGATTAAGAGTCTCTTATGGTTTGTTTCCCTCCCTGGTCCTATCTTGTTTCATTTTTTCCCTCCCTTACCCCATGGTCCCCCTGCCCTGCCTCTCAAATTCCTCATATCAGAGAGATCACATGATAAACGTCTTTCTCTGATTGACCTATTTTGCTTAGCATAAAACCCTCTAGTTCCATCCATGTTGTTGCAAATGGCAAGATTTCATTTTTGATGGCTGCATAGTATTCCATTGTATCACTTTTCTTGTGAAAAGAAATACATATCTATTGGTTTTAGAAGGAAAGTCACTGACAATAAAATTGGACAGAATTTTTGACTTGGTGGGGATACATAAAAGAGATTTATTTGCAACAGACAGGGTGTCCTCCTAAAATGTGTCTGAATCTCTAACAGTTTATGAAGTTTTTATGCTTATTCAAAGTAGTAATAGGTTAAAGAAATGGTTGACAACCCTGTTTCTTGGTTAATACTTCTGGACCACATATTAAAAACAAAAAAATCTTGAGATGCAACATGTGCAAATCATCAATGAACAGTTTTATAAACATAGGACAAGCACCGTACTTTCTATATTCTGGTTTTGACACTTAGCCAGGTCATCTAAACAATAGTTATATTAATTCAAGAGCTATTCTGTCTCCATTTATTTACCTTTGCTTTCCTCTCCCCTTATCTTTCTTTCTTTCCTTTTGCATAGATATAACTATTATGTATCTGTCCTAGCTGCTTATTGTTTTCCTTCTTATCCAGTGTTCTTTTTTGATAGTTAATACTTTCTTTTTAAATATGATAAAATATCATGAAAACGATCGACTGTTTTATTGTCTTTTAGTGGGAAAATATCAGAAATCATATGAGAAAGTCAATCTTTTTAAGACAGTTTATCCTACATAGTAAACCCAAAGGATGTAGATGGCTCAATAACCAACAGTATGTTTTCAAATCTAAGTCAGTCTATGAATAAATCCAGGTTGGGATCAGTTGAACTTACTTTTATGAACCAGTAGCCACATTTCACATACAGATAAAAATCTGGTGATTAAAAACAGTATTTAGTGACAGGTATTAGTTGGTACTTGAATATACTCAAAAGATTATATTGAATACAGGTTTATCTATGTCAGATGGCATATTGCCAACAAAATGATTTGGCCATTATTATATTTTTCTTACTTTGGGCTCCCCAAGTCAACTGACTAGAAAGATTATAACTTTATAGTGAATGAGAACTTTACCTAAATACACATTTTAAGTGCAAATCCGAATCCATTGAAATAATTACAGACCCAAAACTGGACAAACTTCCCCAAGCTTAATATGATAGTACATGAAGATTATGAATAGGTTAAAAAAGGTCTCCAAATAGTGGTTAAATAATGGGAATGTACTTATTATAATGTGGAAAATTATTCTCAAACTAGTCTTTAAATACATGTATATAGAATGAGATAATATATTTTTAAAATAAAGTGGACTGTAAATTTTTTTCTTTATATTTTTATTTTTTATTGTTTATGCACCACACCCAGTGCTCCATGCAGTACATGCCCTCCTTAATACCCACCACCAGGCTCACCCATTCTCCCAATCCCACCCCCTTCCAAAACCTTGTTTGTTTCTTGGAGCCCGTAGTTTCTCATGGTTTGTCTCCCTCTCTGATTTCCCCCAATTCACTTTTCCTTTCCTTTTCCTAATGTCCTCTATGTTATTCCTTATGCTTCACAAGTAAGTGAAACCATATGATAATTGACTTTCTCTGCTTGATTTGTTTCACTCAGCATAATTTCCTCCAGTCTCATTTATGTTGATACAAAAGTTGGGTATCATCCTTTCTGATGGAGGCATAATATTCCATTGTATAATATGGACCATTCATCTGATGAAGGGCATCTCAGCTCTTTCCACAGTTTCCATTGCTGCTATGAACATTGGAGTATATATGGCCCTTATTTTCACTACATTTGTATCTTTGTGGTAAATATCCAGTAGTGCAATTGCATGCTCATAGGGTAGCTCTATTTTTAATTTTTGAGGAATCTCCGCACTGTTTTCCAAAGTGGCTGCACCAACTTGCATTCTCATCAACAGTGTAAGAGGATTCCCATTTCTCCACATCCTCTCCAACACTTGTTATTTCCTGTCTTGTTAATTTTGGCCATTCTAACTGGTGTAAGTTGGTATCTCAATGTAGTTTTTATTTGAATTTCCCTGATGGCTAGTGATGATGAACATTCTTCATGTATCTGTTAGCCATTTGTATGTGTTCTTTGGTTAAATGTCTGTTCATGTCTTCTGCCCATTTTTTGATGTTAGTTTTTTGGGTGTTGAGTTGGAGGAGTTCTTTATAGATTTTGGATTTCAACCCTTTGTCTGTAGTGTCATTAGCAAATATCTTCTCCCATTCCGTGTGTTGCCTCTTTGTTTTGTTGACTGTTTCCTTTGCTGTGCAGAAGGTTTTTATTTTGATGAAGTCCCAAAAGTTTATTTTTGCTTTTGTTTCCTTTGCCTTTGGAGACATGTCTTGAAAGAAGTTGCTGTAGCCGATGTCGAAGAAGTCACTGCCTATGTTCTCCTCTAGGATTTTGATAGATTCCTGCCTCATGTTGAGGTCTTTTATCTCTTTTGAGTTTATCTTTGTGTGTGGCGTAAGAGAATGGTTGAGTTTCATTCTTCCACGCATAGCTGTCCAATTTTCCCAGTTCCCTTTATTGAAGAGACTGTCTCTTTTCCACTGGCTATTTTTTCCTGCCTTGTTGAATATTATTTGACCATAGAAGTCAATATCTGGACTCTCTGTTTCACTGGTCTATGTGTCTGCTTTTGTGCCAGTACCATCCTGTTTTGGTGATCACAGCTTTGTAGTAAAGCTTGAAATCAAGCAATGTGATACCCCCAGCTTTGTTTCTCTTTTTCAACATTTCTTTAGCAATTCAGGATCTTTTCTGGTTCCGTACAAATTTTAGGTTTGTTTATTCCAGCACTTTGAAAAATACTGGTGGAATTTTGATTGGGATGGCTTTGAAAGTATAGATTGCTCTGGGCAGCATAGACATTTAAAAAATATTTATTCTTCCAATCCATGAGCATGGAATGCTTTTCCATCTTTTTGTGTCTTTTTCAGGTTTTTTCATGAGTGTTCTGTAGTTCCTTGGGTACAAATTCTTTACCATGAGTGTTCTGTAGTTCCTCAGGCACAAATTCTTTACCTCTTTGGTTAGGTTTATTTTAAGGTGTCTTAAGGTTCTTGGTGCTATAGTAAGTGGAATTGATTCTCTAGTTTTCCTTTCTATATTTTCATTGTTAGTGTATAAGAAAGCAGTGGATTTCTGTGCATTGATTTTGTATCCTGCCACATTACTGAATTGCTTTATGAGTTCTAGTAGTTTGGCGGTGGAGTCTTTGGGTTTTCCGTATGAAGTATCATGTCATCTGCAGAGAAAGAGTTTGCCTTCTTCTTTCCCAATGTGAATATATTTTATTTATTTTTCTTGTCTGATTGCTGTTGCTAGGACTTCTAGTACTGTGTTGAACAATGGTGGTGAGAGTGGGCATCCTTGTTATGTTCCTGATCTTAAAGGGAACGCTTTCAGCTTTTCCCCACTGAGAATATTTGCTGTGGGTTTTTCATAGATTTTATAAAGTTGAGGAATGTTCCCTTTATCCCTTTGCTTTGAAGACTTTTAATCAGGAACGGATACTGTATTTTGTCAAATGCTTTTTCTGCATCAATTGAGAGGATCATATGGTTCTCTCTTCTCTTATTGATTTGTTCTACCACACTGATTGATTTGCAAATGTTGAACCATGCTTGCATTCCAGGGATAAATCCCACCTGGTCCTGGTGGATAATCTTTTTAATGTACTGTTGGATTCTATTAACTAGGATCTTGTTGAGAATCTTGGCATCCATATTCATCAGGGATAGTCTCCTTTTTGATGGGGTCTTTGCCTGGTTTGGGGATCAGGATAATGCTGGCTTCATAGAAAGAGTCTGGAAGTTTCCCTTCTCTTCCTATTTTTTGAAACAGCTTCAAGAGAATAGGTATTATTTCTTCTTTGAATGTTTGGTAGAATTACCCAGGGAATCCCTCAGGTCCCGGACTCTTGCTTTTTGGGAGGTTTTTGATCACTGCTTCAATCTTGTTACTAGATATCAGTGTATTCAGATTGTCAGTTTCTTCCTATTTCAGTCTTGGAAGTTTATAGGTTTCCAGAAATGCATCCATTTCTTCTAGGTTGCTTAACTTATTGTCATGTAACTGTTGATAATAATTTCTGATGATTGTTTCTGTTTCCTTCATGTTAATTGTGATCTCTCCCCTTTAATTCATGATTTTATTAATTTGGGTCCATTCTCTTTTCTTTTGGATTAGTTTGGCTAGTGGTTTATTGATCTTATTAATTCTTTCAAAGAACCAGCTTCTAATTTTGTTGATGTGTTCTACTGTATCTCTAGTTTCTAATTCATTGATCTCTGCTCTAATCTTGATTATTTCCCTTCTTGTGTGTGTGGTTTTCTTAATTTGTTGATTTTCCAGTTCCTTAAGGTATAAAGAGAGTTAGTATATTTGAGATTTTTCAGGGTTTTTTTGTTTTGTTTTGTTTTTGTTTTTGTTTTTGTTTTTGTTTTGTTTTTGTTTTTGTTTTTGTTTTTGTTTTTGAGTGAGGATTGCAAGGCTATGTATTTCCCCCTTAGGACCACCTTTGCCTTATCCCATAAGTTTTGAACTTATATGTCTTCATTCTCATTGGTTTCCATGAATTGTTTAAGTTCTTTGATTTCCTGGTTGATCCATTCTTGTGCAGGATGGTCTTCAGCTTCCAAGTGTCTGTATTCCCTCCAAACTTTTTCTTGTGGTTGAGTTCCAGTATCAAAGCATTGTGGCCTGAGAATATGCAGGAAATAATCTTAATCTTTTGGTATTGGTTGAGCTCTGACTTGTGACCCAGCATATGGTCTATTCTGGAGAAAGTTCCATGAGAAGAATGAGTCTTTAAATATATGTATATAAAATGAGATAATATATTTTTAAAATTAAGTAGATTGTAGATTTTTTATCAGTAAGAAGATATCAATAATAAAAGATCTTTTTCCATGTTAAATTTTCCTAAATTCAAAAGGAGGGCACAAAGTTGACCCTAATAACCTTTCTGATATATGGATTGGAATACAAAATTCATGGACTACTGGAAGATGTCAAGATTTTATTATAATTCATATTCTAGCCCTATCATTCTGAGTCTCAAGCAAATCCTTAAACTTTGTGTTGCTTTACTTTCTTCTTGTACAAAAAAGAAAAAAAAAAGTTTTAATAATACATCCGAACCCACCTATTGCAATGTTATTATAAGACTTACTGTGATAACTGGCACAAATAAAGACCTTAGCAAATGTCTGTGAAACATTGGTGATCATGTGCATAAGGGTTAAAGAGTAAGACAGTATGCAAATAACGTGTCTGCCTGTCTAAATATTCACCTGTTTTGTTTTGTTGCTTTTTGGAGGGTTTATTTTTTTGTTTTTGTTTTTGTTTTGTTTTGTTTTGTTTTAACAATTGGGTTACTTGGATTTCATCAGATTTTCCATCGATCTTCTTTTTCTGTTCCAGGATCCATCATTGCATTTAGTCTCCTTAAGTCTTCTCTAGCACTTTTTTAGTCTTTCTTTATTCCCAAGACTTTGAAACTTTATAAGAGTACTGAAACCTGTGAAGAGTACAGACTTTTGTAGCATGTCCTTTAGTTCAGGTCTGATATTTTCCTCATGATTAGATTGAGGCTATGCATTTTCAGCAAAAAACTTCAAGTGATGTACTTCCCTGGGAGGGTACATAATATCAGTGTATCAAGTGGTTTCAGAATTACTAACCCATGGACTTATGAGAAACAAGTTTACTAACCACAGTACAGTACCTGAGTGTTTTTTAAGGGCTGACCTAGATACATATGCTACTGCAGATCCCCTGAGGCCCTTTTGAGTGCATTTTCTCTTAATTTCATACCTGAAGCTATCGCTAGAGTTCCCTGAGAGAGCCACTCCATGCCTGCAAGCCCACACAGCTCCAGGGATCATCTGGTTTCTTTCCATTTTCACTTGGGACCATAGACTCAAGTGTAGAGTTCAGTGATTTGTAGCTGAGATTATTCTGTGTTCTCAAAAGAGTTAATTAATCTCTTGATTTTTTTTTATGGTCTCAGTATGTAAACTTAAGTACATGTTTATTTCACATGCTCAAACATGTGAAAGCTGAGGTCAAGAACTGAGGGGCCCAAGATTTTTTTTTTACCCTATTTGAAAACCACCAAGGTAACTTATTTGAGTTTCATGGATGATTAGCATAAGACATACGAATCCTCGGTCAGAAATCAAAATGTCATAACTCACAGCACAGCAGGTATCATGAGCTTTATTTTCCTGTTTGTTCCTTTATCCCCAAGTTCTATAGGAGTGATACAGAGGCAGATCCAGCTGGATGCAGTGCACACAATAGCTTTGGGTTACAGTTAAGAAACCTCAAACTTTTGTAAGGGAACTGCAAGCTAATCTTTCAGGCATCATCACACTTTATTCTGAGATACTTTAATGTTTATTCCCTAAGATTGACGGCATTCTCCTACATGGCCTCATTGCCATTATCTCTCCTAAGGAAATTCGCATTAGCAATTAACTTTTTCTCCATTATTTTTCACTTTGCTCTCATGCTAGAATATTGGTATCTTTGGTACATACAAGCATACATAATGGTATTCACTAGAGTTAATTTGCTAGTTTTATCAGTAAGAAGATATCAGTAATGAAAGATCTTTTCTCTAGTGTTCTATTTAGAGTTCTCCAGTGAAAGCAGTTAGGTGTAAATATATTTAAGATGTCTGTTGTGTCCTATGGGACCATGAGAAGGGATTGAACTGGCAAAACTTTTTGCTAGAAAAGAAAAATGTGATATTTAAACATAGTTGCAAATATACTAATTGTGGCAAACATAATAATAGTAGCATCAATAATAGCTGGCACTTATAAAGCTCTTATTATGTACTAGGCACTATGCCAAGGTTTTATACCATTTTTTCTCTTCATTCTTACAGCTATACCATCAAGCTTTTGTAGATGAAAAAATAACTTTCTCAAGGTCAGTGAGTTAACAGTAGAACCAGGACCTGAGCCCAGGTCTGCACAACTATGCTCTCAACTGCTGTTCAGTATTTTACTGTCCACCCTCTGTTGGTGTGAGCTTGACTGTTTCTTTAGCACAGATCATTTCCACATTTGGAGGTGGCCCTATATATCTCTAGGATGTGATTTCCCACATCCTTTAGAAGCATCACCAGATTCAAGACTTCAACAAGAGAGAGCATGCAGTGTCAGAAGAAATGTTTTCAAAGTCATCCTTAGAGACCTCGGTCCTGGAGTCAGACATAACAAAGTTCAGATCCAAGCATATCACTTAACTTGTGTGGGCACTAGGCAGGGCAGCTAAATTCTGTATGACTTCTCTTCTGCAAAGTGTGGATGACAGGGATACTTGTGTCCTAGAACAAAGTCAGTGATCAAAATATTCATGTCACTGATGATTCTTCACTTAACACTTCCCTCTGGGGAGGGTCCTATACCAATTTCCATAGGGGGAGAATGAGGACAGCAAGAGCAACTGAAGCCTAAGGCCAAGAAGTTGCTCTGGTCTCAGGACAAATGTGTGCATCCATGGCCCCAGAAGATAGTATGTCACATTTAGCCAGTTCTTAGCTCCCTTCAGGCAGCCCTGATGACAAGCAAAAGCCATGAATGTGAAACAGCAGTATTTATTGGCTGAGCTGCCTTGACCTGATTCAGTGAATAAATTAACCGATGTCCACTGCTCAGAAACACTCCTGAGAACATGGACTTAAACATTTCTCCTTTGCAACTTTAGTATTTTTCTGTGTTAAACACTTTTTCGTAAACACCCTCTTTCGGTGTGGAGGAAGTCACAGTTGACTTTGCCTCTAATTACTCTTCACTTCATTTGCCTGATGCTCACCTCCTAATGACAACCATGAGCTTTTGGGAGATAAAGGGTGCTCACTTTGCCAGGGCATCTGAGCTTGGGGAATGGGCAGTGTGACTCCAGTTTGAGCCCCTGCTCAAACTCCAGCCATATTCTGGGTTTTTCTTGCCTTTATAATCAGCTCTGCATACTTATGACTTTCTGACATGAAGGTAAAAGTTTCCATGTGATCAGCTAAAACTAGATTTTTCCCTCTCCTCTTTATATGTAGGGATAGCTACTTCAGAAGACTGTTCCACTGGTTATGATGTCAACTTCTGTTGCAACAAGGACTTCTTAGAAGTGCCTCTTCCGGGCACATATTGCATGGAGCACTAGGTGTGGTGCATAAACAATGAATCTTGGAACATTGTGGAAAAAATAGTAATAAAAAAAGAAGTGCCTCCTCAGAGAATAATCTCTATTGGAATTTATTGTTGTCCGTGATTGTTAGGAAAACACCCCAAACTTGGTGTGACTCATGCCTCTCAATCATGATGTCCTTTTAAACACTCTTGAAGATCAGATGAAGGAATCTTACTCAAAACCTCATGTTCTAGAACGTTGTTAGTTTGACATGTTGCATTATTCCACAATTTTCTTCCATGAGATTGTGGGACATGTTACCCAAGAAGTATACTGCATCCACCAACACCAGTTTCCACAGCAACTTCAGTTATATATAGGCTTATCATGCATTTGATTACATGGATTTAGCTATGGACACAGGAGGAAAGTGGATATCAATGACCTAATTTTGGAAGTGAAACTGTGACCATCTAATCCAATAGGTCTAAATTTTTTTTTAGCCATACATTTCTTTGTGCAAATGAAATATGTTATGTTCAGTAGAAAAAAAAGATTAAAGAGAAGACAGCCCAACTGATGTAGAGTTGACTGTGGTTCTGGTGATTGTGCAGACTCCTGCCTGATCAGCACCATCTCCCTGTAATTTTAGTCTCTTTCCTCCCACCAAGAAAGCCCTAAACAATTTCTAAAGCTCCATGGAGCACAGATGGTAAATTATTTATCTAACCAAACCTCTCAGTTCAATTATCACTCACCAAATATTTGTTAAGCACCTCCTCCATTGCTGACACTCTACTAAGTGCCTAAGATACAACTGACTTTGGTTCCACTGTCAAAGGGTTTACATTCTAACAAGGATTGATCTAATAATTTAATACATTCAGTATTCTGATTGAAGTTTGCTTGGAGCATATGGAACTGCAGAAGTATAGTCTCGTAGTCTGGGAACTGTAACAAAGGACTTTCTATAGAAATTGATCTGATGTTTGACTTGCTAGAATGAAACCATGGTGGAAACATAAACAGGATCCAGAATTGAATGAACTGATAACAGAGTTAAGAACCTCAGCTTTGGAGCCAGTCTACCTGTGTGGATCAGTCTGGGCTAGAGAAACTAAATCTCAGTACTCCCCCTATAAAACAGTGGGTCACACTTGATTCAGGGTGTTGCAAATATCAAAGTAGATAATGTATGCACAATGCTGGATCTCATGCCCAGGGCATGGTAGCTATTTGCAGACTAGTCTGTCATATATTCCCCTTCTGGCTCAAGCCCATGATTTTAAGTGAAAAAAAGACTAGTTTTTAGGCATAGTGCCACATAAGAGACTGCTCTCTAAAAAATATCTTTAAGGTGCTGCTGTTTAAAATTTGCCACTTCATACCCTTTGGGTCGAAAAATAAATGCCTTAAAAAGTACAGGCTTCTGGAATTGCTACTGACACTGCAGAAAAGCTTTTTAGCATTTAGAATATTTTACCTACCCTCTAAACTTGGTTGTTGGAGAATAAGCCTTGTCATGAGCCATTTCTGCAACATTTCTGTCTATAATTTGAGAGGCACATAAATTCAGGAGTAAAGGTGATCTGCTATAAAAGGAAGTGGTAATTGATACGTACCCATCATTGCTTAATGCAATTCAGCTGCGAACATGTACACATATTCCATTACAGGGCAGTTAAATTCTTTATATATTTTAATCATGTCTGATACTGATGAAACTATTCAGAAATAGGTAACAGGTGGATATAATGGGCTGTGTTTCAGACCAGGACAGTTGTTATTTTCTTTTCATTTACCCTAACTTTATTGCCATGACTGGAAATAAGATTCTACAAAGGAGACTTCCCCTAATCTCTGTGTATGCAGAAAATGATTGATATTTTCATGTTACTATTTTTCGTGTTTCTTATGATTGACTGATTAGGATTTCATTTACTGTTACTTTTTCTCCAGTTCCCATCAGTTTGAAATAGATGTTGAAAGATGCCCCTAGGTATATCATAATTGTTTCCCATCAACCTTTTTTGCCTTCAGGTTTCTGTACATGTCCTTATTAAATAAATGTTTGTAAAAGTAACCTTCCATTCTGATTTTCCACTGTGACTTTACTAGATAGATTGTTCATCATTTATTATCATCTAGCAAACATGCCTCAAGACTTCCATTTGAATCCGATGATGCTTGCTCAGGGGAAAAATAAATGAACCTAGTACTAACAAAAGCTTTAAAGGGATTTGGCCGTACTTGGTGCATGATTTCTTCTTTGTGTGTTTTAAGAGGAAGAAACAACCTGTTCTGGAGGGAATTACAGCTAGATTTTAATTTTCAACTCTTCCCAGGGTGCTTGGAAATTCACACATCCTCACCCAAGTTTTCTTAGCTACATTTTAAAGGCTTGACATAAAAAATTCTTTGCTTGCATTTTTCTATACTGCTTCTATTGTCTGACGTAAATGACACAGAACAATATCTTAAGTGGCTGTACTCTCAAGATTCATTTCACAATGGACTACATTTAGCATCCAGTCCAGTGACATTTCAGAACTTCTTTCATATTGATCTTCAATTTTGGATCATGCAGAAACAGTACAACTGGGTTCATTCCAGCCAATTCCAGGAAATGTGGCTCCTAAGCATAAGTGGTCAACAAAGTACCTGTTTACAGTAAATGTGTATTTTGCTAATAGTTCATAAACACTGTCATAATAGGCAGAAAAACATTCTCATGAAAAAACATCTGTTTATCCAAGACAATTCCTTTCACTCTTCTATAATTCCTACTGGAAATTGTTCTGAGAACTAGATTAACTTATTTCTTGATTGTCAGACACAGCAAAATTGTGAGTCAAACTAAATCCTGGATTTCAAGAGTTCAGAAGTAAGCACTCTGTACTCAGAACAAAGAAGGGGGTTGTTAGCTCTTTCTCATGCAATTTACTCCATTCAGTAATTACTGTATTTGTTAAAAAAGGTAACAATCAGGAATTTCTTTCTTTCTTTCTTTCTTTCTTTCTAGAAAGTGGGCGGGGGGGGGCAGTTGGAGAGAGAATCTTAAACAGGCTCCATGCCCAGCATGGAGTCATATACAGGGCTCATCTCAGGACCCTGAGATCATGACCTGAGGTGATATTAAGAGTCAGATGCTTAACCAACTGAGCCACCCAGATGTCCCAGAATTTTTTTTTTTTTTTTTTTAAGCTGCCTGGAGCAGCAACTTGTTTGGCAGAGGATTCTACTGTGAATCTATGTAGCCCACTGTGAACCTTGGAGATGAGACGTTTTTCTATGATGTGGTGAACACTTTTAATGGTCTCATGCATTTAGAATTTGAAGGTTTTCTTTTTTTCTCCTAATAGAAACAAATGTTGGAGTAATAGCTCTGCCTACCTTTGGGACTTCCTCCTCCTGTGCTATGGCACTGAAAGGACACCAGTGGAATGGAGTATTCATTAGCATAATTACTTTCATTCTTTCATGCAACAAATTATATTAAGTGCATACTATGCACAGGCACTGCATGAAATATTGGAGGGAATAGAGGTAGACCAGACAGTTTATTCCTCAAGGATTTCTCCATAAGAGAGGCCAAAAAGTGAGTCAACAGTCACCAAGTAGAGTGAAAAATGTTTTGGCAGATGTGCCACTTGTTCTGTGGGAGCACAGCAGGGTGACTAACTTAGCCTGCCACAAGTATCATGGAAAATATAGCTAACATTTAGCTCTGAAAGACAAAGAGGAGTTGCTGGGGTTGTTAGGGAGAACAGGGTCTGGGATAATGTAGACTAGAATGTCCAGTATGTGGTGAAAGGGATTGATATTAAATGGGAGAGGATGTTATGAGAGAGAACTAAGGGGGCACCAGGAGCCATTTCATGAAGGGGCATGGACGTGATGTAAGATGAGGTACTATGCTGAGAACTCCAGGAAGGCACTAGGGATTCTTTCTTCCTCCCTTCCTCTCTCCTTTCTCCTCCCTTTCTTCATTCTACCTGCCCCCCGACCCCCCACACTCTCCCAATCTCTCTAAATCGTTATTAGGTATAAAAAAAACCCACATGTCTTTAAGAGGTGAAATTTGGTAAAATTTTCACACATTTCTATATCCACAATAGCATCAACACAATCAACATAATGTATCCATCATCCTAGAGGTCTCGCCCTGCCTCTTTGCAATGTGTTTCTTCCCCATAGATTAGTTTGCATTTTCTAGAAATTTATATAAAAGAATTGCAAAGTAAGTACTTAAAAAAATCTGGCTTTTCACTCAGCATAGTTATTTTGATATTCAATAATGTTGTCCAATACTTGATTGTATGAATATACCACATTTGTTTATCCATGTACCTATTGGTGAACATTGAGGTTGTTTGGTTTATAAAGCTCTTAAGAACATTCCCACATAAAGTGTTTTTGTGCAAACATGGTTTCACATCTCTTGGGTAAATATCTAGGAATGAAATAAATGGACAATATAATAGGTGTTTAGTGTTTAAGAAAACGTCAACCTTTTTTTCAAACTGTTTCATGTTTTCTCTAGCAATGTGTGAGAATTACAGTTGCTTCATATCTCCAGTTAAAACAGTTAAGTTTTAACTGTTTTAGTAGATATGTAGCAGTACATTACTTTGGTTTTAATTTGCATTTCCCTAATGACTAATGATGTTGAACATCTTTTTCTTTGACTGTTTGCCACTGACATACCATCTTTGGTAAAGTTTCTATTCAGATATTTTGCTCATTTGCTTTTCTTTTAACAAAATTTAGAATTTAATTTAGAAGGTTTTTTGCATATTCTGGATATAAGTCCTTCAACAGAAATGTGAGTTGCAAATATTTTCTCCTAATTTGTGGCTTATCCTTTATTTTCTCAGAGTATCTTTTAAAGAACAGAATTTCTTAATTTGGGGTTTATCAGTATTTTATTTTCTGGATTATTATTTTGGTATTGTACCTAAGAAGTCTTTGTCTAAACCAAGATCACAAAAATATTTGTGTTTCCTTAGGACGTTTTAGATTTTTTGATTTGGTATTTAGGTAATGATCAAATTTCAGTTAATTTTTATAATAGGTACCTTTATCAAGTTGAGGGAGTACCCTTTGCTGTTTGCCTAAGAGTTTTTTATAGGAATAGAGATTAGATTTTTGTCAGATGTTTTCTTCTGCATCTATTGCGATAGTACTAAGTATTTTTTTCTCTAGTTTGTTGATGTAGTGAAATACATTGATTTTCAAATATTAAACTAGCCTTGTACTTCCTAGTACAGGGATACAATTTGGGATCAACCCAAATTGGTCATGATGTATTAGGCTTTTTATATACTGTTGAATTTTTTTGCTAAAATAATAAATTTTCCATCTGTGTTCATGATAGATTTTGGTTTGTAATCATCTTGTGAAATTTGTGTCTGGTTTTGATATCAGGGTCAACTTGTTCTCTTAGAATACATTTAAAAATAGTCCCTCTTCAATTCTCTGTATAGATTTGGTATTATTTCTTCCTTAAAGCTTGGTAGACATCACATCTGAAGCCATCTGGACTGGATTTTTCCTTGTGAGAAGGTTTTAAACTACAAATTCAATTTCCCAAATACTTAGGGGTCTACTCATTATTTCTTTCTTCTTGAGTAAGCTTTGGCAGTTTGTGTCTTTCAAGAAATTTGTCCATTTCATCCAAGTTACTGGTTTTTGGAGGGCATACATCTGTTTATATTATTTCCTTATCTTTTTAATATTTGCAGAATCTGTAGTGATGTCACATCTCTAATTTGTGGCAATGTTGTCTTTCTTTTCCCTCGTAATTCTGGTAAAAGATGTATGTATTTTACTGATTTCAAAGAACTTGTTGATATCTACTCTTACCTTTAGTATTTCCTTTGTTCTGTTCCCCATCTAGTTAATTTAGTCTTTTTCTGGTTTCTTAGTTTGATGCTGAGGTTACTTATTCAAGATCTTCTTTCTCCAGTGTAGACATTTAATGCTATAACCCTTACTGTTTTAGCTGCATCTCATTAATATTGTTATGTTGTAATTTCATTTTAGTTGAATTGAGAAAAGTTTAAAATTTCTCCTTTTAGTTCCTCCTTTGACCCCTGAGTTATTTTGAATCTGTTGTTTGGTTTTCAAAAAATTTTTAGGGTTTTTTCTGCTATTGCTTTCTAATTTAGTTACATTTTGGTATGAAATATAATTTGTCTGATTTGAAAATTTTCAAATTTATTCAGACTTTGTGCCCTGGAATATGTTCTAAGTAAATGTTCCATGTGCACATGAAAAGAATATGCATTTTACTTTGATGTGGTGAAGAATTCTATAAATGACAGTTTTTTCAAATTGGTTGGCAGTATTATTCAAGTCTTATTTTATCCTTAATGGTTTTTAGTCTACTCATCTTGTCAATTAACTGAAAGAAAAGAATATTGAAATGTCTGACTAAAATTATGGATTTGTCTATTTTTCTTTGTAGTTCTATTGGCTATGCTGCATGTGTTTTTGAAGGTCTGCTGTTGCATGTTTAGATTTCTTAAGGTCTTCCTTTTAATTGATTTCTTTGTCCCTTTGCAATAGCCTTCTCTATCCCTGGTTATATTTTTTGCTATAAAATCCGTATTATTTGATATTATTTTAGTCACTCCAGCTTTCTTTTGATTTGTGTTAGCTTGACATCTCTCTACCCATTCTTTTACTTTTAAGTAACAATGCCTTTAGGTTTCTTGTAGCTAGCCTTAGTTAAATCTTGATTTTCTTTCATCTAATCTCGTGATCTCTGACACTCATTTGGGGTTTTAGATCATTTATATTTAATATGACTACTGATGTGGTTAGGTTAAAATCTATCATTTTGTTATTGTCTATTTTTTCCATATGTCTTGTTCCCTTTTAATTATTTTCTTCCTGTTTTTGTACTGAATATTTTGAATTTCCACTTAATTTTCTTTGATGTAAAAGTTAAGTCACCTTGTTCTGTTTATTTTACTTTTGCTTTTCTAGTGGTTGCTTTATATTTATTGCATACATTTTTAAAATCTCACAATCTAGTTTCAGATAATATAATACCATTCCCATACATGGTAAGAATTTTACAACAGTTTATTTTCATTGCTCCTGGTCTTTTCGCTATTATTACCACAAATTATGTCTACTGTATTATAATGCTTCAATATTTGTTGTTACTTTGTCTTCATGGGTCGTTTATATATTTTTAAAAAATTACTATGTTTGCCCACATAGCTACCCTTTCTGGTGCTCTTCATTTCTTCATGTAGATTTCCATCTGGCATCATTTTCTTTCTGCTTGAATATGTCTGTCTGTCTGTCTCTCTCTCTGTCTCTCTCTTTTTTAGTAGTTCAGTTCTGCTGGTGTCGAATTATACCAATATCTACATATCTCAAAAAAACTTTACCTTAATTTCTGAAATATATTTTTACCAGTTAATGAATTCTAGATTGGTAGTTTTTTTTTTAAACTTTCTCTACCTTAGAGGTTTTACATGCTCTTCTGTTTAGTATTACTTCTGATGAGAAATCTGTCATTTTACCTTTATTTCTCTTTGCACACGGGGTATTCTTCCCCCCCTTTTCCAACCTAGACTTTTTTTTTTTTAGATTTTTGATGTTTTACAGGTTTTAAACAATTTATTATTATCCTTATGTTATTCACTTTATTTATTTATTTATTTATTTATTTATTTATTTGCTTTGAGTTCAGTAAGCCCATTGGGTTTATTTGTTTGCATTTTCCTTAAAAAGATTTGGCCATTTAAAAAAAAATGTTTTTCTGTACTCAACCTGCATCCTTTGGGGACCCCATTTCCATTACATATGTCTTAGACTGCTTGTTGTTATTTCACAGTTCAGAGGTTAAATAACTTCTATAATATGGTTATGGTTAAAATAACTTTTATAATATGGAAAAAAACTGATGTGAACATGAATGCAGTCTGTGACAGTTAGAACATGATGTAATTAAATATTTTGTAGTTACTTAAAATTAGAGTTTACAGGGACTAAGTTGAACAATTGAAAACAAGTTATAACATTAAATTTAAAAACCATGGTACTAAATTATTTATATACATTTTACTAAGTGAAAAAAGAAACATATAAAACTATTATTTGGGACAAAAGTGTGGCAGGAACACATAGCATTTTACTTATTGCATAGTAAAATTTTTTACCATTTTCTGGATTTTATTTCATAAGCCTTTTCATTATAAGAAAAATAAACTTTTACAGATATTTAGAACCTAAAATAAGTAAGATTTGACATTGATTTATAGTACATATATTAATTATATTACATATATTAATAAGTATGAGGTAGGGGTTTAGGCTAACCATTTTTAATTTGGGACTTAGATAACTAATCATATAGCCATTTGGGAGAAGATACTGAGTTTATTTTGTAGCTGCTGAATTGGAAATACTTGAGATAGCTGGGTAGAAATGTCTAGCAGAGTACTGGTTTCAAGTTTCTGAAACTCAAAAATGAGCTCTTGGCCAAAAATATATATTTGGGCATCATTGCTAGTGGTTGAAGCTATAGATTTAGATAAGGTTAACTCAATGTTGTAATTCATAAGATTTGATCATGGTATTTTAAATTTAGCTCCTTTAAAGGACACACTACCCTATCAAAATCATAATTAAGCAAATGTCCTATCCATTGGCTTAATAATCAATTACAGAGTAATTATACATTTATGATATATATTTAATTTTAATATAACTGCTTCCAACACTATAGTACTATTGATCAATAGTAATAATTCCCCAAGTATAAAAATTATTCCAAGTTTAGAAACCAATACTGCATGATAATAGTGCCTCATTAAAAATTTTATGTATATTGAATCTTTGAAGGCCACTGTACTCTAAGCTTTTTGAAATCAGTATTTCTTGTTTACCTTACACACAGGCTGGCACATAGTAGAAACTCAATAAATATCTGCTGAATGTGTGATAAAGACTGTGTAGCAATGAAATGAAACTAGTGACTATAGAGAGAGAGAGAAAGAAAATTTTATCTACCTGCATGTTGTTTCTTGTCCATTTTATTTCTATTTCCTTCCTCATTACATTCTCTTTAATCATTTCACATAGATAAAGGCTGAAGGAGTAAGCATATTTTTTCCAACATTTTGTTATGTACATTTTCAGACATTCAGTGAATTCAAAGAATTTTATTTTATTTTATTTTTTTTACTTTTAATTTTTTTATTTTTTATAAACGTATATTTTGATCCCCAGGGGTACAGGTCTGTGAATCACCAGGTTTACACACTTCACAGCACTCACCAAAGCACATACCCTCCCCAATGTCCATAATCCCACCCCCTTCTCCCAAACCCCCTCCCCCCAGCAACCCTCAGTTTGTTTTGTGAGATTAAGAGTCACTTATGGTTTGTCTCCCTCCCAATCCCATCTTGTTTCATTTATTCTTCTCATACCCACTTAAGCCCCCATGTTGCATCACCACTTCCTCATATCAGGGAGATCATATGATAGTTGTCTATCTCCGCTTGACTTATTTCGCTAAGCATGATGCGGTCTAGTTCCATCCATGTTGTCGCAAATGGCAAGATTTCATTTCTTTTGATGGCTGCATAGTATTCCATTGTGTATATATACCACATCTTCTTGATCCATTCATCTGTTGATGGACATCTAGGTTCTTTCCATAGCTTGGCTATTGTGGACATTGCTGCTATAAAC
>NC_081560.1:38334360-38396424 GCF_022355385.1 Mustela nigripes | reverse complement strand
AAAGGAAACAGTTAACAAAATCAAAAGACAACTGACAGAATGGGAGAAGATATTTGCAAACGACATATCAGATAAAGGACTAGTGTCCAGAATCTATAAAGAACTTAGCGAATTCAAAGAATTTTATAGCAGCCACATCACTAAGTGGATTTTGACTATTTTACCGTTGTTTTATAATATTTACTCTCTCATGTATCTATTCATCTATCCCTCTAGTAATCCTCAATCCATCTTATTTCTTGATAAACTTAAATTGGAGACAGTGGCTCAACTCCTTTTAAGTAATTCAGTATAAATATATTTTATAAAATATATTAAAAATAAATACTAATTTTAAATAAAAATATTTTAAAAGTTTAAATTTTTTAATAGTCTTTTTAAGATAAAATTGATGTACAATGAAAAACACACAAGTAAATACATGCTGATTTTTGGAAGTTCATACAGCTATGTAACCCACACACCCATTAAAATATTTTTCCAGAAAGTTTTCTCATGCTCCTTTCCACTCAATTTCCTCTATCACTATCTCAGAGTAAACTGATGTTCTGATTAGTTATTGCTGCATATTAGCTTTGTTAGACCTTATTATAAATGAGAACATAAATGTGTTTTGTATAAGTATTCCTTCACTTAGCATGTTTTGAAATTTTTTATTTTATATTACAGTGTTCTTTTTTATTGTAGAGTATAATCTCATGATTTAATTTTTTAAAATTGTATATTGTAGAAAATAATTTAATTGTATATTGAAGAAAATAATTTCATGAGTTAAATATTCCACAGAATATCCCACATTCTCCCGTAGAAGCACTACTGGCTGTTTCCAGTGCCAGGCTCTTATGATCTAACTGTTGTAAGCATTTCTGTGCAAATTTCTTGGTGAACATATATTTTAATTTCTCTTAGGTAAATACCTGCTGTACTACAAGGTATATGTATGTTTACTTTTATTTAAATAAATAACCTCTAGACGTCGCTTTTCCAAAGTAGTTTTACCATTTTACATTGCTACTAGAGATATATGAGAATTCCAGTCAGGCCACCTCCTTACCTGTTCTTATCAGACTTTTTAACTTTAATGGTTATGTGGTCTTACTTTGAATACTACTAGCATTCATTGGCATTTCCCTTATGATCAAGGATCTTGAGCACCTTTTCAGATGCTCATTGGCTATTTGTATAATCTTTAATGAAGTATCTGTTCAAATATTTTGTCTACATTACATGCAGCTGTTTGTATTATTTATTAAATTGTGTGAATTCAAAACTTAGATAAAAATTAGAAGTGAAGGATGACATTTTATAGACTAAATTTCTCACTGAAACTAGTACAGAGTCTTGCACAGAAGAAGTAGTAAAAATAATGCTGCTTTTATTATTTTTTCCCATTGTTGATCCATTCATATTTATTTTTTATTTTTTTTATTTTTTTATTTTTTTAATTATTTATTTTCAGAAAAACAGTATTTATTATTTTTTCACCACACCCAGTGCTCCATGCAATCCGTACCCTCTATAATACCCACCACCTGGTACCCCGACCTCCCACCCCCCCACCACTTCATAATGCTGCTTTTAATTTGAAGTATATACTCCTAAAAATAATAAACTTAACCTGAAATTTGAAACTTTGAAACATACGTTACATATTGTGCCATGCTCTCCAACCAGTAAAGAACTTACTTAGCTTATTCTTTCATGATTTGATAGAATTATTTTGTTTGTGCTTTTGTTGGTTACATTTGTTGTAGAGAGAATCAGGGAAAAAACACCAGATGTTTGTGTCTTTCAAAGGACTGTGCCAAGGGTTGTCATTTCAACATGACTATTAAAACCTTGAAAAGGAAAGATTTTTGCAGTCAGGCTCTTACAGCCTTTAGAGGACTAGTTGAGTTGCTAGAAATCACAGAGAAGCCTGGGAGTTATTTGTGATAACAGCATAGCAAGACACAGTTTTAAATGAGATATGCCCATCTGGACTGAATGTTTCACGATATAGTCATAAGCTATGTTACAAGCAAGGCCCACTTGAGGGGAGGGGGTTTGACAATAATAAACATAGAAGGGGTTGGTGTTCATTCAGGAGTGACCAGTTTGTTGTTGTTTTGTTTGTCTGGTTTAGTAGTGGTCAGTTTTGAATAGAGGGTAGACCTGTTGGTTGTCTGGCATTCTCTTTTGCCTTTCAGGAGCCTGAAGTACCAAGTATGACAGTGATGTTCAGGGATCCTGGTGACAGTGAGCCTGAGGTAGCCCAGCATAAGGACATAAGGACTTGGATATAGCTAGAACTCTGCAACTTACTGGCTCTTTCATTTGAGGGGAAGTTACGGAATCTTTCTGAGCCTCAGGTTCTTGAAGATGGGGATGATGATAGAGCTCATATCAGAGCAATGTGTGAAAATTACTGAGATGACATGTGTAAAAACCTGGTACACAAATTAACACTCTGAAAATGGCAGCTAGGATTATTTTTACTGTTTACAGTAATAGAAGTAGTAGTAGCAGCAACAATGTTAGTATTCCGGCTTTAAGGGGGATACAGACACCAAGCCTTTCCCAGTAATGTAGCCTTGGTGACAAAATATTTTTATTTTTCTCCTTAATTTGCACTTAGTTAGATAGAGAGATACTGGTTCATTTTGAAGGCTTTCTTCCTTCTCTAATATCCAAATCTGTTGCCATGGCCACGCTTCCTTCTTCATCACAGTTTTAATTCCTAGACCACCTCTGTCTTTCTTCTTTTTGGAAAAATCAGCACTTAGGTAGTCAGCACCTGTAGTCATTGACTTACATGGTCAGCCTTTTCTGACCCCTGAGGATCATAAAACCTGAGGGAAATGAAAAACTGCACCTTATCAGAAAAATGCAGAGGCTCCTGTCATAATACTCCCTTCAGGTTTGCAATTAAACCTGGCTCTAGGGATGTTTCACAGGAACCAGGGACATTCTCCCTAGACAAGACTATGGTTTCATTATATTTGTTTAAAGCAGAGACAAGAGAACTTAGAGCAAGCACTTTGAGTGACCAAGAGGTAGAGAGAAGCTGCTATTCTTAGAGGCCTCCTCCCTTCTGGGCTTCCAGGCCTGGAGTTTTGAACTGTGGCATTGTTGAGACCACTTCTGATGAACTGACCATGTATGTAGTGTTCTTAAAATACAATACAATAAAATAAAATACAATAAAGAAATATTTTAAATATTATAAAATATTAAATATTATAAAATACAATAAGAAATATTGTTCTTAAAATAAAAGGAGTTACCCCTATTTCCTTCAGGTCTTGTCTGAGGTTTGGCTCAGCATGAGGTCCAACAGCCTGGACATATATGTCAGGGGTCAGCATGGTTCTGTCGGAGTCACGCAGCTTTCAGGTGTATGTTCAGGCCACAGGAGAGGAAGGGAAGCATATGGGCTTCTCCTTACCCACTTTTCCCCATGCTGGAGTCATTATTTTCCTTTGTTGATTCTTCTTGATTCAAAGAGACTTTTTTTTTTTTAAAGATTTTATTTATTTATTTGACAGAGAGATCACAAGTAGGCAGAGAGGCAGGCAGAGAGAGAGGAAGGGAAACACGCTCTCTGCTGAGCAGAGAGCCCGATGCGGGGCTCGATTCCGGGACCCTGAGATCATGACCTGAGCCGAAGGCAGAGGCTTTAACCCACTGAGGTGCCCCTCAAAGAGACTTTTTAATACAAAACAAAACTCCTCTAATAATCCAACCTGAGTTTATTGTGGCCAATAAAAGAAGAGGTTAAGTCAACAAGTTTCTTCCAATAAATAAAACCGCTAGTCCTAATGAAATTGTCTTTTCTTTCTTTATATCTTTTAAAAATGAAAATTTTCTTTTCAACATCTAATTATGTTTTGTAGGATTAGGAGCTGGAAATCTACTCTTTCATTTAGTGACCCAGAATTTGCTATTATAGAATAAGAATGACTAAAAGAAAGAGGCATTAATGTCAAATGAAGAATAAAAGAGTAAATTACTTGTTAATTTAGCTTTGAGTGAATTATAGCTTTATCTATAGCTTTGTCTGAAGAATTTTTTGGGCTAAAGATAAAATAATAATTCAGTTATTAACCTAGTTTCTCTCTCCACCCTATTTGCCCTGCATGGTGTAGTATAAGATCTACCAAATGTGATAAAGTTGCTACATTAAAATCTTTGATAAAGAATAATCCATACGGAAAGACCATATCCCAGAAAATAATAATATTCCCCAAAATAATAATTTAGGAGATAATATCCTTGGAATTAAGATGATCAAAATTTTACTTGATTTCACTGAATACTTTCTGATCTGTGGTAGTAAGAATATCAAGGAAACGTCCCTTCAATTATGAGAACAGAAATGCACTTTGATCTCAGGGAAAGATCACATTCCATGGAAACATTGCATTAATAGCCTTCTTTATGAAAGGAATTGTAGGGGCTTCTAGTTTCCAAAAGTCTTTTACTCATAGGCACCTGATGTGTCCAGATAAGAAATCCTTTGAAGACCATAGAAGTGAAACCGTGGCATGGGGAGATAGGAAGTGCCTGTGTCCAGTGGCAGTTGAAGCTCTACTGAGTCTCAGGTCCTCCTTTAGGTGGATTATCGCATGCTTTAAGAAATCCAGCAGGTCTCAAGGATGTAAGGGGAAAGTGTTACAACCCCTTTTTATTTTTCTTCTTCTACTACTGGGGTACTAATCAGTTCTATGATTCTGTTTTCACTTTGGTGTTCAGAAACAAATTTCCAAATGTACAATGATAGTTGTGATTACCACTGCTCTTTGTCTTAAGAATTAAGTTTGAATACTCATTCATAAGCAATATACCTTAAATATAATTCTTAAATATAAATAAAATGTAAGCAATAATAACACCTTAAATATAGGTATTACACATATAACTCTTTTACCCATTTGTTCGTTTTTTGAAAGAGTGAGCTTTATTCTGACTTTGAAAGTATGTTACAGAACACATTTATACTTTTTGAATCTTTTATAAAAACAAAAATAATCACTCATAATTTTCCCAACAAGAATTAATATCTGTTACTATATCACTAAATACTCCCCCAGTCTTTTAATTTTTCTGCATATATAATCATTTTATTCAGTAGCCCAAACATTGTGGAGTAAGAACATGAAATCTTTAATTTTTCTCCTATTACTGCCTATCTTGTAAACTAGGTTGCTGAATTTTTTAACAAAAACTTGCATAGATTCCAAAACTTCCTGGTCACTTCCAGTTACCAGAGCAAATAAACAAGATGAAACAACGCAAAATAGACTGCTACCTTCTCTAGTTGAAAACTTCTGTCTCCTATCCCATGTTAAGTACTTTCTTGTTTCAGATGTAGGACATGAGAAGAGAGTACACTTTGCTCTTCGCATTCTTTCTACTCCCTCACCATAGAGTGAGAGCTGCATGGTCTGCTCAAATACCCCAACTCCTCATTCCTGCACCTGGGAATTCGCACAGAATTGTCATCTACCTCTGGGCCAGAAAGAGGGGGAAGGAATGGGACTAACTCCACTTAGGGGATGAACGCTGCTTGTTATCTGTGGAGCCTGCACTCCTGATGACTCTTTCAACTCCAATAATTACTTACTTATTTTTGTTTACTCTTCCACTTCGGAAGTAGGACTTGGGGCAGTTGAAGAGAAGAGCTAGTGAAGTGGTTGGAGTAATAGAGCTTACTTAATTAACTTACTTTCTTAATTAACTCTGAGGGAGGTTTCTGACACCTCTCACTGGTGTGTCAGACCACAGACATTGGTGTGTCTCTTTGGAAAGCAAAGTACTTGAAGCTGCTTTGTCCACACTTTTTTATCCTAGCAGATAATTCTAGGAATATAGAAAAGTTCTTCTTAACATTCTGTTACATGTACATGGAGGAAATGAATGCAATGCACTAGAACATGTTAACATACTTTTCTCTTTTGCCTTTTTTCACACCTGCTCTTTTCCAGTGAAAATAAGGCATCCTTTTGCTCAGAGGGTGTGTGTGTGTGTGTGTGTGTCTCTGTGTGTGTGTATGTGCACATGCATGTGTGTGTGTTGGGGGAGGGACAGGACAGGAGGTGGGAATGGGGGTGGTTGAACTAAGTGTTACAGCAAGAGTTCAGCGAGAACCATTTCAGCTTCTAACTTCCAAAATAGAATTTTACAACAAAACACAAACCTTGAAAGCCAGGCATTATATGGAGAGACTGTTCATTGTATTAAGAATAAAGTAAAAAGGAGTCTATTTATGGAATAACTTACATAATATAGGGAGATATAATTTCCCTTCCACCTTTGATTGCCATGACATGAGAGAGATAACATAGGAAGAGAAGGAAAAATTAGAGAAAATCTAATGCAGAGGCTATGGCTTGGAGAATGGAGAAAAACGGAAGGGATAAAGTGTGTGGTTCCCAATCCCCATTCTCCAAATTTTGGCTTACAATGTCAGAGGAGTTTTAGATACATTGACAAAATATACTGAATTTTTATCCTAATTCATCATTGGAAAAAGATTATCACCAATGGGGCCAACAGCAATAACTTGGGAATGACCCCATTAAAGTAAATTCAATAGTGCAGCCTAGGTAAACAAGAGGAAGATAAGACTTAAAATTTCTGAGATGTTACCAGTTTCTATAGGGTCAGTATAGAATCCATATCTTCCCACAGCCCCCTAACTGAAAATAGATGTGTTGAGACACAGTGGAGTTTCTCTGAAGCTGCCATGCAGAAAGGCAAATTGATTTGTAGGTTTCATCATATGTATAGTCTAGGACAGAGGAGTCTGATGTAGAAGGCTAGGGAAGGCCTCTGCTCTGCTAGAAAGGGAATTGATCTTAATCAAAGGAAGAGACAAGATCTTGAATTCTACCAGTAGGACATTCAGTGGAGACCTAACCATGGCAGGTAATAGCACCTGTCCAAAACTCCCTCTGAACTGTCCCTTTAACCATTATGAGGATACAGTAGGTTCCACAGACACCAGGTATCATCATGAGTAAGAGAAGGTAGAAGGAGAATGATAGAAAATCCTAGACATTCAGTTAGACCTGGGCTAACAAAGAAACAATAGAAATTACAGTCCCAGGCATAAAACCTAGTGTTTGTTTGTTTTTTCTTTTTCAACTGCTCAATGTGTGTGTGTGTGTGTGTGTGTGTGTGTGTGTGTGTATGAAGGTTGGGATTTTAGACTTCAAAATTATTTATGGTATTGCTTATAAATGTTATAAAAAAAGAATATCAAATTTTATTCTAACTATTCACTACTACAAAAAAATTGATATGTTTAGGGGCACCTAAATGACTCAGTTGGTTAAGTGTCTGACTCTTGATTTTGGCTCAGGTCACTATCTCAGGGCTGTGATTTTGAACCCTACAGTGGGCTTCACGCTCAATGTGGACCCTACTTAAGATTCTCTCTCATCCCTAGCCCCTCCCCCTGCTCATGCTCACTCTCTTTCTCTCTAAAAAAATAAAATTTTAAAATGTTACATTTAATATTCTGAAAATACATTTATATACATCTGAGCAAATATGTTGTAAAGATAAATTTTTAGACCTAGAATTCTTCAGCCAAAAATTACATGTATTAACAATTTTTAGACCTAGAATTCTTCACTCAAAAATTACATGTATTATCAATGTTGGTATATTTTGCCAAATTACTGTCATGAAGACTACCAATTTTCATTGCTTACAATACTTTGTAAGACCTGCTTTCTCACTCAGTTTTTCTGGCAATATCCACTAAGGTTGGAAATGCTCATAACCCAGAACTCATGTTTAAATTCTTAGATCTGTAACAATAGAAGTTACTTATGTTTACCAGAAGACATGCATCAAGATATTCACT
Source organism: Mustela nigripes (assembly GCF_022355385.1). Lineage (NCBI taxonomy): Eukaryota > Metazoa > Chordata > Mammalia > Carnivora > Mustelidae > Mustela > Mustela nigripes. The sequence goes on along the minus strand of NC_081560.1, from coordinate 38,388,569 downwards.
AGTTTTTGAAATGTGAAATGTTGACAAACATGAAAAATTAGATATAAGCCAAATATCCATAAAGAGTAATGGATAAAGGATACATTCAAGCAATGTGATGCTGTATAAAAGTTAACAGGAGTGCACTTAGAGCATGATGGAGTTCAAAAACATGGAAGAAATTTGAAACGTAGGGATTTAAAAAACCTAGAAGGTAACACCCAATATATTACTGATAGACATGTACATTATGAAATGGTAAAAGAAAATATTTGAGATAAATTTACTCAGTGATAGCAGAGAGGTTGCCTTTAGGATGGGAAGGGAAGAGTTTGGGGGCCGTACAGACAGGAATTCTCCCTTACTGTTTTATCCTCTATTATTAGATATTAATACTAATCTTTCACAAAATGATATGTACATCAACCAATTTTATATAAGACCAATATAAATACTGATTTATGCTCATTTTTTTTTTGTATTTTTCCAAAAGGAAGACATCCAGATCCCTTTGCGCTTAGTCTCTTAGAAGTACCTTAACCCAACAGCTTTTACGGTTCATCCCTATTAATTTTACAAATGTACTCATACAGTAGTGGAGTCTTTAAATCTGCTAAAATCTCAGGGCTAATATTAACGATCCAGCTTCCCTAATATGCTCTATTTTCTTAGAATATTTTTCTTTTTCCAAGTAAAATTCAGCAAAATACTATGAGATCCGTCATTTTTCACTGTTCGTTAAATCCAATGTTTTTATTTCCTTCGCATTCTTAAAGTAATAATGACAATTTCTTATTCGCATAGTAGATCGTGAAGTTCTCACTGATTAAATGGGATGAGTGATGTTTTTGATGGAAAAGTTTGTAGTCAACCAAGCCAGTTCTGGGCTGGAAGCCACAATATTACAGGAACTTACGGAGTGAGTATGGACTCTGGCATTCGCGTTGCATGTGTGAAAATTCTCTTTGGAGTTACAAAATGTAATAACCTGCCAATTGCTTGTTCTATTGCATTTGACAAAACCACCTTGTTTTAGGTACATTGTTGACCTGGTGACTGAAATGTGTAGAAATAGATGAGACACTGAGAACCTAATTTGATTTACAAATGCTGAAGAGGGAGCCCCCAGCACCAAAACGATAGCTCAGCTAGGGTTCGTAAGATGGGCTCCTAACCTGCAGCTACAATATTTTTTGAGGCCCCTGTGAGTATATTATTAGGTTAGATTTGTGAGTTACACAGGAAGAAATGCATTATATTTGTTTTGTAAGGGAAAGTGCATGGGCTTTGGAGATGAACAGGTGGTTGTGACTAAACATCCCCTCTAACAGACTCGCTAGATTATTATGCAAAACAGTGGTCCAGTTTGACACTCTTGCCCCCAGAGTATGAGAGTTCCTGTTGGGTCCAACTTCCGTAGCATTTGGTATATCCAGACTTCCATTTTGATAGCCTTTGGTACTTATTTATTGTTTTGTTTGCACTTTCCTTATTGCTATTGAGGTATAGCATATTATAAGTTTATTGGTCACTTAGTTTTCTCCTCTGTGAATTGTACCTTCATAGACTTTCTTCATTGATTTGACCTTTCCTTATTGATTTGTAGTTCATTGATATTCTGAGTGAAAATCTTGTAACTGTTATATATATTGCCAAGTATTCTTGTAATCTTTAATATGTCTTTTAATTTTGTTTATGGAGTCTCTTGTCTTGCAGAATTTTAAAATTTTGATATTGTCAAATTTTTCAACCTATTTCCTTCATTGATTATGCTGTTTGTGTCCTGTTTAAGAAATCCTTTACTATGTCAAGGTCATAAAAATAGTCTTTTGTAAATTTTTTCTGAGAGTTTCAAAGGCTTTTTGTTCTTTGGGTTTGGTTTTGCTTTCATTTCGTCCTCCAGAATATCTCGATTTCACTTCAAAGTAAAGTTTTAAGTAAGGATCTAACTTTTTCCATATGGAAAGCCAATTGACTTGTGCCATTGACTAAGTATCTGAACTTTCTTCATGATATTTAGTTCATTTCTATCTTATATACCAGGTTTCTATGTATTCTGCAGTCTATTTTGACATTTGTTATTTTGTTCTAAATACATAATTTTTATAGATTTCATTATGATTTATTCTTCAACCTATATATTATTTAGCAGTATAAGTTTTAATTACATACTTTTAAATATCTCTATAATTGACTATTTCTAATTTAATTGTTGTGTGATAATAGGATATGATCTATAGAATTGTTGTTTTGGGGAATTTGTTGAGACTTCTTTGTGAATAGTGAGTGGTCAGTCTTTGAAATTTTTTATGTGCAGAACATTAAATCAAAAAAATTTATTACTACTACATCAAAAATTAATGATGTACCATATGTTGTCTAATTGAAAAGAAAATGTTTATATGCACTTGAAAATTAGTTGAATGCAGAATTCAAAACATACCTAGTAGATACAGCGTGGTAATGTGTGGTGTTCAAATTCTCTATAGCCACACTAGCTTTAAAATGTTCAGTCTGAGTTTCTAAAAGAAAATTTAAAATGTTCTGCTTGGATGGCAGATTACTGAATTACTCCTTGTAATTCTGTCAGTTTTTGCCTTACATGTTTTGCATAGTGATGTTAGTTGCATCGACGTCAGGATTTATGTATTTTTTTAATGTATATTTCATTATTATACACTGTGTGCTTATCTTCAGTGAATTCATTTTTGCTGCTATTTTGTTCTCCTTTGCAAGTTTCCTCTTATGAAGTCAGTTCTAGAATGTGGTTTACCATTTCCCTCAATCTGGCTCCATGAGTTTCACCACTTCTTATCTATTTTCATATTAACCTACTGGGTTTTGGTCTTGCTTAATTCAGTTTAGAATTCCAGCTTCTTTTGGTTGACTCTTTTATCATCTATGACTCTATGTGAACTGTAAGCTTCTTTTCAAAAATTTAAATTCAATTAATTAACAAATAGTTTTACAGGTAGAGTTCAGTAATTCATCATTTGTATATAACACCCAGTGCTCATTACGTTAGGTGTCCTTAATGCCCATCATTCAGTTACCCCATTCCCCACACCTCTTCCCTTCAGGAACTGTTGGTTTGTTTCCTATGATTAAGAGTCTCTTAAGGTTTTTTCCCCCCCTCTCTGATTTCATCTTGTTTTATTTTTCCCTCCCTTCCTCTTGCAGCTCTATTTTATTTTATTAAATTTCACATATGAGTGAAATCATATGATAATTGTCTTTCCCTGATTGACTTATTTCACTTAGCATAATGCCCTCTAGTTCCATCCATGCCATTGCAAACGGCAAGATTTCATTTTTAATGGATGAGTAATATTCCATTGTGTATATATACCACATCTTCTTTATCCATTTATCTGTTGATGGACATCTGGGCTCTTTCCACAGTTTGGCTATTGGGGACACTGCTGCTATGAACATTGGGGTGCAGGTGCTCCTTAGGATTACTAAATTTGTATCTTTGAGGTAAATACCTAGTACTGCAATTACAGGGTAATAGCATAGCACTATTTTTTGACTTTCTGAGGAAACTCCATACTGTTTCCCAGAGTGCCTGCACCACTTGCATTCCAACAACAGTTAAGAGGATTCCCCTTTCTCCATATCTCCACCAACATCTGTTGTTTCCTGACTTGCTGATTTTATCCATTCTGACTAGTGTGAGGTGGTATCCCATTGAGGTTTTGATTTGTATTTCCCCAATGCTGAATGATGTTGAACACTTTTTTATGTGTATGCTGGCCATTTGTATGTCTTCTTTGGAATTGTAAGCTTTTTAGTAAATTCTCAGAATCAGTTGGAGGAATTTCTAGTTGCTCTTTGAAGTCTTTTGTGTCTCTTAGTATTGCATTCCTAGAGCAACTCTAGTACCAGGAGATGTTTGGACTGTTTGCACCCATTCCCCTTTTCCACAGCCCTTCAATGCTGAAGTTCATATTTGCCTGTAATGGCTTGTAAACCATTTACCTGCAACCTCTGATCACCCTACTCTATGTGTCCTGTTATTTCTAGCTCCTGAATTTTCAAGGAACTCTTTTCAGTTTTATGTTTACTTAGGTATTTTTAATTTTTTCAGTGTAATTTCACCACATTTCCTCTTCAAATTTTGTGTGACTGTATTTGTGTATATGTATATATAGAGGTGAAGAGATGATAATCCCAAGTAAATTAATTCTGCTAAATTAACCGCATATACCCAAATACATGAGGTTTCCTTTGTTTTTAATTTAAAATTAAAAATAATGTCCTAAAGACATCAGATGACAGATTTTTCTTTTTTACATATTTTTCTCATTTAACTATTAATGATTCTCCTGGCCTTAGATATAGTCTAAAATAAGGATTTTTAAGGGGTGCCTGGGTGGCTGAATTGGTTGAGAAGCCAGCTCTTGGTTTTGCCTCATGTCATGATCCCAGGGTCCTGGGATTAAACCCTGTATCTAACTCCATACTCAGTCTGCTTAAGTATTCTCTCTCTCTCTCTCTCTGCCTCTCCAACTGCTCATGCTCTCTCTCTAAAATTAATAAATAAATAAACACACACACACACACACACAATAGGGATGCCTGGATGGCTGAGTTGGTTAAAAGTCTTCCTTCGGCCCAGGTCATGATCCAGTGTCCTGGGATCAAGCCATGAGTGAGGCTCCTTTCTCAGCATGGAGCCTGCTTCTCCCTCTTCCTTTCCGGCCCCTCCCCACTCCCCACCTCTGCTCATGCTCACCCCCACTCACTCCCCCTCAAATAATTAAATAAAATCATTAAAAATAAATAATCATTCTGAATGGTGGCATAATAGTACACAGAAGAGGTAAAAATTCTTTTTTTTTTTAACGATTTTATTTATTTATTTGACAGACAGAGATCACAAGCAGGCAGAGAGGCAGGCAGAGAGAGAAAGGAAGGGAAACAGGCTCCCCGCTGAGCAGAGAGCCCGACACGGGGCTTGATCCCAGGACCCTGAGATCATGACCTGAGCCGAAGGCAGAGGCTTAACCCACTGAGCCACCCAGGCGCCCCGAAGAGGTAAAAATTCTTATATCTATTATTTCCCTATTGATAGTTTTATTTGTTGCTACTATATGCAATGCTATAGTAAAAATACCTTCCACTTACTACATATTTGCATTTTTAACCTGTAAAAAAGATAGCCAAAACCAGAATTTCTTAGTTGTAATGTATGTATTTTATTTTACTTCATTTTAACAGATACATAGATTCTTCTAATTTTTTCTATTGAATTTACATCCCCATTAACAACACTTGATATTGTCAGTTTCACCACATCCTTTCAGCACCACTGGATATTACTGCAGCTTTTTTGTTTTTTTATGATCCATAGATGACACAATACTACATTCATTTCAGGTATATGACATAGTGATTCAATAATTATATACATTTAAAATGTTCACCATGGTAAGTAGATTTACCATCTGTCACCATGCAGAGTTATTTCCGTATTACTGACTACAATCTCTAGGCTGTCCTTTTCATCCCTGTGACGCAGTTATTTTATAACTGGAAATTTGTACCACTTAATCCTTTCACGTATTCCCTCCCTCCTTCCCTTCTGGCAGCCATAAATCTGTTCTCCGTATTTATGAGTCTGGTTCTGTTTTTTTTTCCTTTTTTTTTTTTTTGTTTTTGTTTTTGTTTTTAGATTCCACGTATGGGTGAAATCATACAGTACTTGTCTTTGTCTTTTTCTTGGTAATTTTTCTTGCAATTTTTAATTTTTGTCAATCTTGTAAGTAGAATATGGTTTTAGTTAGCATTTCTCTGGCTACATGTGGGATTGGGTATCATGTCAGAAGTCATTTGGATTTCTTTTTCTGTGATTTGTCTGTATTCTTGACCCTTGATCATTTTCCTTTTATAGATAAGTCACTGTAGATCATATGGAGGATACTCATATGGCCAAATATATATTTTTTCTTTGATTAAATATGGATTTTGTGCATAAGTTGTTTCCAATACTGCCTATTCAGATACAAAATTTTTATAATTTGATTCTTTTTTTTTAAAGATTTTATTTATTTATTTGACAGACAGTGATCACAAGTAGGCAGAGAGGCAGAGAGAGAGAAGGGGGGGGAAGCAGGCTCCCTGCTGAGCAGAGAGCCCGATGTGGGGCTCCATCCCAGGACCCTGGGATCATGACCTGAGCCGAAGTCAGAGGCTTTAACCCACTGAGCCACCAAGGCACCCTGATATAATTTGATTCTTTTGAATATAACTTTTTAACCTAATATATAAAAGTTGTTAAGAGTCTTTTTTGGTCACACAGCCGATTACATTGGCATCATTTATTTTTTATAAATGGGAAAGCTGACTGACTAACAGTACATGGTACTATCAAAGTAAGTTATTATTTTATCTGAATAGAGTTAATTTTTTATCCCTTTTACCCCTACCTCACCCATATTTTTTCTTATCATAGGAGTCTGGAGTTTTATAATCGTTTTCTAATTTAGGCTCTGACCCAAGTCTTCAGGCCAATAAGAGTTCTCTAAATTAGATTCTTCACTTCACTAGGAGTAGTGGTTCTTAAACTAACATACATCAGGGTTACCCAAATGCTTATTAAAACGCGAATTGCTGGACTACACACACAGAGTCTGCAATTTAGCAGATTAACATAGGGTCAAATAATTTCCATGTCTAATAAGTGCTCAAACGATGATGAGGCTGCTGTCCCAGGTACTACACTTTGAGAAGCATAGCTTAGGAAAATGGCCTTTAACTCCAGAGTCATCCAGAGAACTGTTAAAAGATTTGAAAGTTGAAGTTCTACCTCAGATCAATTAAATTAACTTCTAATTTAGATAATGTTTCCTTGGCTGTATCCTTAGGAGAAAATACGCAGTCAGCTCTTTTTACATGTGAGGATGGGGAGTGGCCAGATTATCTCAGCTTTTTGGAAGAAAATTGTATAATTAGTTATTCTGGACATCATTGCATTTTTTATTCCTGTTCTTCATAGTTATTACTTCTAAATGCAGAGTTTCTTAGCAGCTTCATTTGGGGGAATACTTCACAACTTTGTCAATCCACTCTTGTACCTGTTTTAGAATATGGAGTGCTTTGCTCTGGTTTCAGAATTCATGAGTATATTCATGTAGCTTTTTTTTTCTCTCTTTAGTATTTATGTTTGAGACCTGGGCGGGGGGTGGGAGGACAACAAAAACAACGTAATTGTAGCTGCATAAGTAGGTATATTATTATTAACTCTTTACAGATAAGTAAATTGAGCCTCCAAGGAAGGAATTAATATGATCAGGATTCACAGTCAGTATGATTTTGAGTCCCAGTTACTTACTGAGGCAGAGTGGCTCCAGGTGGGTACATTGAATTGTCCTAGAATGCGTTGGTTCATAACTTCCTTGGGAGCTTCCCAGGTGGAAACTGAAACTGGCCCCCAAACATGAAAGGCAGGGAGAGACCAAAGAAAGAAACGGTCTACTCTAGGTCAGTAGGTAATAGTTTAAATAAGTAAATGGATCTTAAATATGAGGTATGTTTTAGGTGGCATCAAGATGAGTGGATCCCTGAACCCATCTGCCAAATCTGAAAGATTTATAGAGACCTTCAATTCAGTCATTATACTCTGCAGGTGTTCTCAATACCACATCACTATCTCAAGGCTGTGTCCTTGTAACAGCCTCTGGGAGTGGGAAAGGCAAGTGGAACCCACATTCCGCGGACAGGGGAGCAGGTGAAGAGCCTCCAAGCATCCAGTCTAGCTCACAGGTCAGCCAGTGATTATGTCTTTTTGAAAATCTTCCCAAGGCAGGTCTAGTTACTCCGTCAGTTAAGCATCCGACTCTTGGTTTTGGCTCAAGTCATGATCTCAGGGTCAAGGGATCAAGCCCCACATTAGGCTCCCCACTCAGTGAGGAGTCTGCTTGAGATTCTCTCTCCCTCTCCTTCTGTCCCATCTTCCCCCCTCCAAATAATAAATAAATAAATAAATCTAAAAAAATTAAAATAAAATAAGAAAAAAAGAAAAGAAACCTTCCACAACAAGATGAACTGTCAGAATGATCTATTTCTCACTCTTGTGTGAATCTACCTATTGGGTACCAGGCAGTTGGCTGAAAAACCACCTTCTTGACTCTAATCAGGGAGGTCCACCTTGTTGAGTTCAGTGAACAGGGCAAGGAAAGAGACAAGTGTATTCAACATGTATACAAATGGATTGCAGAGACAGAGAAGACTACTTATATCTGTCTTCCAGAAGTTTTTTTAACATTTCTGTTCTGCTGCTGATACCCTCTTTGGATTATTAGCAAAATTATAGAGTTACATTTCTTCTTACATCTTTTCCATTGCTGTGTGGTGTGTTTAGACAGAATAAAGTTAAATTTGTGCTCAGTCCATCAACCTGAAAGGATGGACATCTGAATTTTGGGCTTTATTTCACAACAAAGAGCCTATGACCTTGAAATAGTTTATCTTACGGGGTTTGATTTTTTTCTTCTGAAAATGTAGTAATTTAAAATAGGTAACTTAAAAAATTATTTCTAATTCTAACATTATAAAAAGGAATGATATACCTCCAAGTATGACAAGGGAAATGTTGTAGCAGGAATGAACTGTCCCCACATTATTCTCAGATTTCTTATATGTCTCATTATACTGATTTGTTGTGATCATGCAGTAATTTCTCCCCCTCCCCCAAAGAACAGTCTGTTTATCTGGTTTTTATAAAACATTAGAGAAAACAGAAATCCCTCAGAAACAAAAACCAAAATGGGGTGGGGGAAGGAGAGAAGGAGATAGAGAGAGAGAGAATGAGAATATGAATCTCTGATCTTAGGTGCTGTTAGTCAAACAAATGAGAAAAGAAATAATTCCAACGGACTGTATTTCAATTTTACTGGAATGTATTAATGCATATATAAAGTGTTTTGTGGTGCATAGTTAGAATTGCTATATCCATGTCATATATTATCAGGGTGACTGCTATTACCAGAATACATTATATTATAAACCTCTCTACTGTTTCCAGGGAGATGAACTAACAGTGGCATACAGATGTCTCCAATGGCAGGCAGTGTTTCTTTTTGTTTAAAATACTTTACAAAAGAATCCCCAATCAAGAGAGCACTTCTAAGCATGTTCACCTATGAATACGTACCCTTTGAAGATATGAACTTGGCTGTAGGTATCGAGATATGGATATATAGGGAGAATGTATTCAATTCATTAATGGCTGAGTAGTTGAGGAACTTAGAGAACAATTTCAAATATAACTCCCTTAATCTCCTTCCAAGATGCATGCTTGCTCAAGTAATTATGTCATACTTCTGATTTCTAAGGACAACTATTTTTAAATTCTGCATATATGTTTTCCATAATTTACGGAGTAGGGAATACATTCTGTATAGTGGCAAAACATTCTCCCTTGAAAGCTAGCTGCTCGTTTTAAAAGCGTTTTCCTTAAAATAAATAACGGACTGATATAGTAAGCAGTTTGGAGATTAGATCAGAATTAAAATGTAAAATAGTAGTAGTTAAATTCATTCCTTTTGTTGTGTGTGTGTGTGTGTGTGGTTTTTTTCTAAGTGGCTGAAACTCTGTATGTTTGGTGTCTCTATTTAATTTCCTTGAACAACAGCTGTATAAATATGGTCATAATATCTTAGTTTGGGTCTCTGAAAAATAGAATTTGAGACAGAGATTTACATGCAGTAAGTTTATCGGGTGAACGTTCTCAGAACAACACCTGTGAGGAAGTGGAAAGGGCAGGATGGGCAGTGAGGGAAGCTCAACTACCGTGGACCTGCAACAAAGACCTTGGCCAAGGCCGCAGGGAGCCCTAGAGGTGGTCTGATCCTTTCCAGTTGTGAATCCAGGTAAGGTGGCCATGTCTTTGTACCCTTCACAGAAAAGTCACTGGATGTGGGCTACCCTGCAGAGAGGCCTGGCACTTCTGATTTGTGAATCCAGGCAACTTGGCCATGTCTTTGTACCCTGCCCCGGGCAGTCATTAGATGTGGTCTATCCCACAGAGGAGATGCAAACTTAGGTGAAAAACAGCTCACTTCTGCAAAAGGTAACTTCTGATTATTTCGTTTAGGACTAAGTACTGAGACAGGCATGGCATTAGAGAACCAGAATTTTATACTGTTTTTCACAAATTATGGCAGTCACCAGAGAAATAGTATAGAGTATGAATATTAGATGGCAGTGGTGAATTTCCACTTGGTAATTACACATAAGTATGAAAATGTATTCTAAAATTATGTGTATATAGAATCTGCTTTGCCTAAGGAACTCGAAGTTTAAAGTCATCAAATTTGTTTGAATCAAGATGTTTCTTATAATGGGATAACTAAGAATAAATATGCAATCTGAGTAGGGAACGTAAGTGAATGTAAGGAATGAATATGAATTTATGTAGATCTTTTCACTACATATGTTTTCAGAGAACATCATATATTTGCTGTACCCTATGAGTGTTTAAAAGGAGTTTCTTACACTTATTAACCTGACCTAGTATTACTTTGACTAAAGCGACATATAAGCATACATCTGGAATCTGACCCTCCCTTTCCGGTCCATACCATCAACACTCTAGGACAAAATCTGTCATCTCTTGACTGGATTATTGCAACAGCATCTTATGTGGTCCTCCATCCTTGCTCTGTACACAGTCTGGTTTCAGCACATCAGTCTACATGTTATTATTAAAATGCAAGAAGACGGCAACTATTTAGCTTAAAAGCCTCTCCTGGCTTCTGATGTTACTCAGTAAAAGCAGAATATGAGGCCTCCAGGGCTCTACATGATGTGACCGCTAACTTCTCTTCCAACTCTCTGCCATCACTTGCTCTGCTCTGGGCATACCGGTGTTTTTGCTATTTCCTGAACATGCTGTGTCTCAGGGAGCTTCTGTTTGCTATTTTCTCTGTCTGGAATGCTCTTTCTCCAGATAATTGTGCAATTTGCTTCCTCACTTCCTTCAAATACTTACTCGAAAAATTTTCTCAGCGTTTCTTCCTGGATACCCTACCCAAAATTTCAACAATCGTTTCATAACCCAAACATGCTGGGCTCTTTTCTTTCTGCACTTAACACTTAGCATTATTTATCAGGTCCATATTTTTCTTATTCTTCTTGCTTGTTTTATATCTGTCCCGTGGAAATAAAAATCCCATGAAGGCTGACATTTTTTTGTCTTTCTTTTATCCCTCTAGCCGTAGTGTCAAAAACTCTTGTTTGGCGTGTAATCGGTGCTCAGTAAATTTTTACTGACTGAAAGAAGATTTAGATGACAAATGTGAATATATAGTTAGTGCTTCTACACAATTGGTCCCCAGTCTCAAATTGCTACAAGACATAGCTAACACTAGAAAGAAGAAAAGAATTTGTCTGGGGCCTCTCTCTTTGGCTTCCTCCAGAGAGCAGGGGTTTTAAGAATAGGGAGATAACTTAATTAGTGTTAATTATGCTCTGGGCCTTCCTACATGAATCAACAAGAAAGCTGAGAGGAGAGATGGCTCTTCAGAATCACGTAGACACATTTGAGCCCAACTGTGAATCTGAGAGACAACACTGTTATTCCGTGGGTGTCAATAAATAGAAACTTAGGGCTAGTGAGAACAAAAAAAAAATGTCATGCTGATTATTAAGAAACTAGATCCCATTTTCTTCTCCCCAACTAACCATTACCTAGTTCCTGTTTAAAATGGGACATAAAACTCCAAGATCAATTTAAGAGATTAGCTCTAGGTTAAGCCCAAACTCTGCTATCTATGAAATGCTCTCTGTATTCAGTATCTTAAAAATGTTTCAGTGTCATTTTCAGCATGAACATAACAATTCTTAGGAAGTTGTAGGAGAAATGCTTTAGAATGTCAACTTTTTGAAAAGTATGTTGAAATTTGGTTTTCAGTTTGCATTAAAAATTACTTTTTTGTAACACCATAGGATGTCAGATGCAAAGCTTACTTCTTGCATGTGACTTCGGTCCCCTTTATAAAGTCTCATAGGATCTGTGCTGTTAGATGTTAGCGCTTCCCCTATGATGCTTCTAGAACCTATACAACATCAGAAAAGTTGTGCCTAACTGCTGGTAGGCCATTTGAGGCATAGTGGGAAACTGAGAACAAAGCGCATTGCTGGCAACTATATAAGACTCATGTAAGCTCTACCTTCTTCGTGTGTTATCTGTGGCCATCATAGTCACAGTTGTCTCAGGACTGTAACAATGAAGAACTCTGAAACAAATGTCATGAGCACCACAGGCATTAAGCAGTCTGTGGCCTCTTACTTCAAGATCACTTTGGATGCTATTCTAAAACCATCCAATATAGTGGGACCCCCTTCCCCTGCATGTCTGTGCTGACAGGAAAGCATAAGAGATGGCTTATAGCGCAGTTCTTCTCAGTTCTGAATACTAAAGATGGAGCATGCTGCTTATCCTTTTTACCTTCAGCAAAGCCTCAGAAAAACCAGAATAGCTTATGGCCCATTAGAATGCAGGTGGTAGGGGATGCTAAGCGTCTCGTCACTGCGGCTAAAGTACCCAGGAGCAAAATCATGACTTATACATTTTCCAGTCTTCCTTGGCTACAGAATTTTGACGTTTGGGGGCTCAACAGAAACTGGATTTGGATAAGCACAGATGCTGAAATGGTATCCAGATACCCCCAAATGGTCAGTTACATGGCCAGTCCTTCTTATTCTCCCAGGAAGGGAATGTAAGAAGGCAACATGGGGGCTTAAGTGGGTACAATAAGCCAGTTTTATCTTAAAAGCTATATACACACACACACACATATATTTTTTATAAGCTATATACAAACACATGTGTATGTATGTGTGTGTGTGTGTGTGTGCACATGTATATATATATATGTATATATATATATGGCTTGGCTTTATTAAAAATGGGATTTCAGTGTCCAAATGTGGTTCTGATGTAGGGTGGTCCACTGTCTCTCTGATAATTGTCTGTGAGCGGGTCTTGTTTCTTTGGACATTGCTATGGTAGCAAAATAGCCTATAGGTATGGGTTGAGGGCTGTCAGTTCCTGAAAAGGAAAATGGAGCCCCCCATGCCCAGGCCTGGCTGCTTGAGGCCCTCTAAGCCTAACAGCATTGCAGGCAGATATTTGCCAGTCATTAGCTAAAGAGGGTGGATGCTCTCCATTTTTCACTCTGCTCAGCCATCAGAGGAGTTACCTCTATGTGGAATGCCAGCACGTCCCAAAGAAAAGTAAATATTTCACCCAATCTCAAATGGCTTTTTGTCAACACAACTCCAGAATCTTATAGTTTGGGACAATTTATTTGCAGTCTCTCTCTCTCTCTCTTTTTTTTTTTTTTTTTTTTTTTTTTGGTGACTAGTTCACCATCCCATAGCGTCTAATGTAGCTCAGCTTAAGGATTTGAATCTTAAGCGGGAAGTGACTCAAAGCCCTCTGCCCCTCACTAGAACATCTGTCTCTTCTCCAGCCAGTCCCAGACTGCATGAGTGGAGCCAAAAAACCTTGCTCCACATTTCTCCCTTTAGGCTGGTCCGTGTCAGAACAGCACAGTTTGTAGCCCAGCTCCCTTTCTCCACAGCCACAGTACTCAAGTGTTGGATCATTAGGTATCTTAGTGGCACAGGGCAGCGAGGTATGGGATACCTGGCAACACAGACTGAACAGAGGGTTCTACACATTCCATGTGCTTTGGACTGAACGGGAGGAATAAGACTGACAGAACAGGCTGCAGGGAGGATTAGAAGAGATGAAAGCTAAGCCTGGCTGGAAGGGTCTGTTAGCCATGGGACTCTCTGAAGGTATTATGAGCTTCTCTGATAAAAGGGTGAGGTGCTCACAATATCTTTCTGAGAACACCAGCACTGTTCCTCTCATGGGCTATTTGACTGTATCCCCACATGACAGACTCCATGGAGATGGAGTGGGAGAGTTGTCCTGTTGTTTGCAGAGAGAAATAAGGAGTAATTTTTCTAATATGAAGAGATTAGTTTCTTGCCATTCAGCCCCCCCTCCACCTTTTACTCAGCAAGGCTGACATTTGTCATCCATGCCTTCATAGAAGAGTTTAAATACAGTCTAACTTCTCCGTTGAACATCTCACTGTAGCTGCTGATAAAATCTACTGTAAAGGAACACAAAGACAATCTCATGAAAATAGAAAGAAATGATTCTATGTATCATAGAGCTGATAAGACAGAGGCATATATTACACTTTGTGCTGCTTTTGGCTTGCTAGTCTAAGTCCAAACCTAAAAGTTGTAGCTGTTTGTGTAACTTGAGAATGTTCCTTGCATTGAGGAATCGTTTGACGGGGAGATAACAACCTGCATTAAGAACGTGGGAGCATCTCTTGGAAGACTGGCAGGAATGGTAATGGAGCAATGTGTCGTGCCAAAGAAAATCAACACTTCACAGTGAGAGTGGACTTGAATTCTCTTTGGAGACAGGGTGGAATTTTTGAGTATTCCAAAAAGCAAATAGTTGTACTTTTTGTCGAAAAGCAAGTCTATGTGATAGAAGGTACTAGACTATTGTAGATTCCATTGAAGCAGACTATTGTAGATTCCATTGAAGCAGGTCCTCTCTCTCCTTTCTGGCATTCCCAGCTCCTGGCCTTTAATGGTGCTGTTCCCTTTGCTGAATTTCTTTCCTCAACCATCTTCCCATGCAAATATTAAGCAGCCTTCATAATATAAGCTAATGGTAGTTATACAATATCTTCTGTGTCTGGTCACTAAATTAAACTTACATATAATATTCACTCTAATCCTGATCACAACTAACTCTCTAAGGTAAGAACTATTATTATAAATTTACAAATAATTGGTGACATAAGAAACCAGCAACTTACCCATAGCCCTTCAGTTCGCAAATGGAGAAATCCAAATTTGAATCTAGGTACTTTGCTCCTGCCTGTGTTCTCTTAACCACTGTGCCACATTTCTTCCTATCATAGGCCAAATATCCTTGCAAGTTCATAAAGCTTTCACTATAAATTCCTATCATAGCCATAAGTGCTTTCTTTTAATTTCAACTGTACACATTGTTTACAACATTTCCAGAACTTGATCTTATACTATCCTAGAAAATTATCTAAGGTGTTTATTAAATGAATTTTTCCCCATAAGGTTATACCTTCTTTAAGAGCACTATATATTTTTCACTGGCTTGATAATAAATATTCAGTAATATCTGGTGATTGAACAAACTAGGTCAGTTAATATAGATGCAATAATGTGACAAAACGTTAGAAGAAACATTATATTCATCATTCTGAAACCATTTTTGCTAAATATTACTAAATTATGACCAAGGAAACTTTCACCATACCTAGAGGATCACCCTTTAAAGTGTCAAACTGATCAGAATACTGTAGAAATTCAGCTCTATTCTGCAGGCAAGACAAGTGAGTACATTCCTGAACAACAGTTCAGTAGTGAATAGGTCAGAGGGCTGTCAAATAAGACACTAAAGTGATGTGCTGAAAACAAGCCAGAAGCAATACAAAAATCAATAAAGACATCTGAGAAATAGCTGGAGTTGACCAGACCTCCTGGGCAGGATATGATCTAGTTTATCCAGAAACCAACCACTAGTACAGAGACCAAATAGAAGAGACCTAAGTGGCATTAGGCTTCCTTTTTTGAGGCTTTGGGAGACATAACAAGATAAACACATATGCATAATTGACACTTCTGAGTGTGCTGGTCATCAGTGAGCCTGTAAGCTAATTCTGAGCCTCCTGGGGAGTATCCTTGGCATAGAACAAGAAGGCGTTAAATGTCTTTTACAGCAGATACCCCATTGTCTAGTGATTAAGAAGAGGGACTCTGAGCTGAGGCTGTCTGTCTGTCTCTCATAGATACAGAACTTGCACAAGCTATCCAACTCCTCTGTGCTTCAGTCCTTATTGCAAGTTATAGCACATAGTAAAAAGAAGTCCTATTGTATTAGATATTTTAAATAAGGTGATAATATAAATGCTATTACATTTATTAGCACAGTGGTTGGCCAAAACAAATATGTGCTCAATAATGAAGATAATACAGTGATAGAGAAGGATGAATGTGGTAGATGTAGGCAGTTAGAAGGTATAAAACCACTCATTTATTCAATAAATGTTTATTGAGAATCTACTCTGCTGGGTGCTAGATACAGACTCTAAGCAAGAGCAGTCTGAGCCCTACTTATTTCAAGCTTAACATCTAGTGAAGGAGATAGACCATAAACAAGTAAACATAGAACTCTATAGTTCTCAATTATGAAAAAGTGTTATGAAGGAAAATTATGGGGCAGAGAGTGAGAAGAATGGAAAAGGAGTTATTTTGGTATTTTTAAAAGTAAACTGTAGTTGACACCCAATGTTAGTTTCAGGTAGGCAATGGTGATTCAACAAAGCTATACGTTATGCTATGCTCACTACAAGAAGAGCTGCCCTCTGTCACCATACAACACTATTAATACCATTAACTCTATTCCCTATGCTTTATCTTTATCCCCGTGACTTATTCATCCCATAACTGGAAGGCTGTATGTCCCACTCTCCTTCACTCATTTTGCCCATTTCTACACCCTCTACTCCTCTGGCAACCTTACATTGTTCTCTGTATTTATGGCTCTATTTCTTGTTTTTGTTCATTTGTTTGTTGGTTTTGTTCTTTAGATTCTGCATATAAGTGATACCATGGGATAATTGTACTTCTCTGTCCGACTGACTTTGTATAATAACAAAGAAGACCCATTTTAAGTTGGATGAAATTTTATAAACACCAGGAGAATGCAATGACGACAACAGGTAGAGTAGAAAACCCATCCAGTCAGAAGGAGTCCCATCACTTCAAGTCCAAAGGAAGGAAAAATACTGACTTGATCTACCAAATGAAAGAAAGCTAAAATGATAAAGCAGAGATAGAGAAGGAAAGAATGACTCAGAGACAGGTTGGAGGTGGGAGAACATGTGTTAGTTGGTTCAGGGCTTCATAAGCTACAATGAGGAGCTTAGATTTAATTGTAAGGGTGATAGAAGGTTACTGAAATAATTCAATTTAGGTTGTCTGCTTTATGGTGTTGCTGGGGCAAGAATGGAAGAATGAAAACCAATGAGGAAGCCATCCTCATAGCCCAAGCCAGAGATGACATTGGATCCTGACTTAGGCATGGCTGAAAGCAGTTGGTAGAAAGACAGATAGAATTGAGATGTATTTTAAAGGAAGCATCTGTGGGTACACATGCAAAACCACATTTAATTTTTATATGGAAAAGGATATAGATTGGGGTGCCTGGGTGGTTCAGTTAAGCCTCCAACTCAGCTTCAGCTCAGGTCATGATTTTGGGGTAGTGAGATCAAGCCCTACGTAGTGCTCCGTGCCCAGCTCTTGAGTCTGCTTGGGATTCTCTTTTGCCCTCTCCGTCTGCCCCTACCTGCTCCCCCGACCCTCACATGCACATAAACTCTCTCTCCCTAAATTAAGAAAATCTTTTTTTTAAAAAAAAGGATAAAAATTAATGATCCCAGTAAAATGTGTGTTACTTTTAAACAGTATAATATGAAGAGAGCTTTTAAGTAACTTTTGATCTGAGGCCCATTGTATTTAAAGGTCTTACCAATTCTAAGATGTGCATTTAAAGAAAATCTCTCTGAAATCAGCAGTATTATATAATTGAAGACAGATTAAAAGTAACTCCATATTCATCATTTATTTAAACAGCATGAAAATTCTCAGGTTTTAAATTTATAACATTTTGTCCCTGTGTTATTGTAAAATTATTCAGTGAAAGTATCTTTCAAAGAAATCTTCAGGTTCATGATAAACAGGACCGTAAAGTCTGTGAAATGCAGAGTTTCTGACATCAAAGTGCACTATAGACAGGACACAACAAGAAATGCTGTATACCAAGTGTTCTTGCTATAAATTAATTCCCATCAGCTGAGAGAGTAGGATAGGGCTGCCAAAGAAAATGTACTGGATCCCATAAACTCAAGGTTGTTATTTATTTCCTGTTAGAAAATTATTCAGCATGGAGTGCATTTTTAAAGCATTTGTAGAAACTGGGCAGTCAAATCCCTTTGTGATGTTTTAAAATTTCACCCTAAAGGTTTAAATATGTTCATAAAAATACCATAATTATTTTCTGACTACACCCTGATTTTTTAAATTTTCACATTAATATATTTTGTACTAATGATAACATTGCCCATGCACTAGTTATGGGACAACTTACTAGTTTAGTTGCTGTAAATCTTGTTCTTTGCTAGATCATCAGGTGGCATAGCCTTTCTAAGTTCATGTGAGGTTTTCTAGAACTGTGGACCAGGAGCTTCCATTCGTGAATCCCGCTAAGGACTGACTATCCTATGCCAGCAGAGCATTAGGTTGTCACTACAGCTGACAGATCCATCTGGCCTGTAGCCATGAGAGATAAAGAGCTCATTTTGAACAAATGGACCATGTGATCCAGGTGGCAATGAGCTGTAGTGGCAGTGCAGAGCCAGCTATATGCATAGGCTGAATGAGCAGCTGTCTCTTTACTGGTATTCAAAACAACCTTAGAACCACTCCCCAGACTTGCCTTTCCAGCAGCTTCCTCACTTGATTCTACCATATTGGCTTACATGACAACATCACTAACTCCCTAGAGTAATGTTACTGAAGGCTCTACTAAAATGAATGTTTCTTACAGAGAATTGTCGTTAGGTTTCTAGGCTATCCCTACAGAATACAACCAGCCTCACAGAAAAATGTTTCCAGCATCCTTGGGTTATCTGCAGCACTCTTCTGAATTCATCTAAAATGATTTGCTCGCTCCTCTGTATTTCTTTTTGAATCTCCTGATTTCAATTTCCTTCCTTCTAGATCTGGGATTTTCATAACAGCTATGAAGAAGACCTTAACACTTAGAAACAATTATACTGAGTTATTTTATCATATAATAAATACTTTGGCCATAGTCTGGCCTTGAAGGGATAAGATGGTGTTCAAGTATAAGTTGGTGAATGTGGTTGAGAAAGGAAAGTTGCTTAAAATTAGATGGTAGGGGGCTCAGAATCAGGGAGTAAATAAAGTAATGGATGATAATATTGGATCAGGAGAGTTAGGAGTTTAACTATAGGCATAGAATGATTGACGGCAAGAAGGATTTAACTTAGGAAGTAGAAGAGCTATGTGAGTTAGTTTTACCTTTATCACAATTGAGCCAATCATTAAAGCTACAGGATTATTTACTAGAGTTCTAAAGTAGTAGATAAAATCAAAGAATGTTTTCCAGTGTATTCCAAAATGTCTTAATCAAAGCATTGATTCCATGAGAGGTTTTATGAAAATAGGGTTCCATGGACTGAAAACTGAGAAATGCTGCATATCCAATCTCCTCTTAAGAGACTGACTTGACAAATTAGATGATTGAATGCTTTGAGATGTCTAGATTTAAAAAAAAAATTGACTTGCTTAACCTCTATTTTTCCAAGTAAAAGATTAGCTCCAAGGAACATAGTTTAATAAATTTTATATGATTTAAGGAAGGAAAAAACAGCCTTTATGAATACTCCAGTCACAGGCAAGAATATAAACCAGGGCTTCCAAAATTTTGAGGACTTAACTCTAACAAATCCATTCCATTTATTTATAGATTATATTATCATGTTCTGATATATTAAATATGTTATAGCATACATAAAATAGACATCCAGAAGTTGGGAAAAATTAAAACACTTAAAATACATATATTTAATTTTTTAGAAGTTAACATTTTTCTTTTGCCATAGGATTTTAATTAATAATGCTTTTTAGTGAAGAATTTGATTAATTTTTTTTATTCTTGTAATTCTTGGTTTAAATCCTGGTTTAAAATTTGTGCTAAAATTTGTGCTACAGTGAGTCAAAAGAGTCTTTCTAAGTTGATTTTATTTCCATATTTGTTTTAAATGACTGTTACATATAAAAAGGTTAACTCAGGGTGCCTGGGTGGCTCAGTCATTAAGTGTCTGCCTTCAGCTCAGGTCATGATCTCAGGGTCCTGGGATCGAGCCCCACATAGGGTTCCCTGCTCAGCAGGAAGCCTGCTTCTCCCTCTCTCCCTCCCCATGTTTGTGTTCCCTCTCTTGCTGTGTCTCTCTCTGTCAAATAAATAAATAAAATCTTTTTTTTTTTAAAGTTACCTCAAAGATAAATAAGAAACAAATGGAATATGGCATTGAATTACATTAACTAATACCTGAAGGGATAATATACGTACATGGAACTCAATATGTCATTAACAATGGTGGTCATGAATCCATATTTTAAGTAACCTTTTTGATTCTTGTAAGATCTGATAATGCCTCCAAATCCTTTTTCTGTGGTGTTTGGAGGTCCTATCTCAAGAATAGAAGTGTCTTTTTTTTTTTTTTAAATGATCTTTTTAGCTTCAGAGGTGGAATTTAGTGATTCATCAGTTGCATATAACACCCAGTGCTCATTACAGCAAATGCCCCCTTTAATGCCCATCACCCATTATCCCTTCCCCCATTCCTCCCCTCCAGCAACCCTTTTATTTCCCTAGAGTTCAGCATCTCTTATGGTTTGCCTCCTTCTTGATTATACATCGTTCCTTAATGGGAACATTTTAAGGCTTCCCAGACATTTCAACAGGGTTAGTTTAGTTAGAATTATATAATATCTCTACTTAACCAGATGCAGGAAGTGTAAAACATCACAGTATGCTAAAAGCAAGTGAATGATTGAGGTCTCAGGTGTCAGTCTTCACCATCGCGTTTCCTTCAGAATACTCCAGATGCATAGATGACATGTGACTATGTGACATGAAAATTGATAAGGGCCCAAAGCCCAATATAATAATATTAATTAGTGGCAAAACATCATTCTTCTATTTTTATATTTAAACATATACACTCCAGTATTCTTCCATCTTTCAGTTGTCTTCCTTACCACCTGGGCTACATGCATCCCATTTTGGAGACCACTTGTCCATATTTCTAGGAATTTCAATTCTAATCTATGACAAGTCTGTCATAGTTCTCAGATGAGTGTTTTTGTTTTGTTTTGTTTTGTTTTGTTTTGTTTTGTTATAGCACATGAGCAAATGAAGCCAGAGATGAAATTTCTCTTAGCCACCAGGACTGCTTCAGGTGTGTTTTAAAATCCCTTAGACAGCTAGTACTCCCAGTTCAACAGAGTTTAGCAGAAAAAGGTTTCTTGGGGAAGTAATTTGGACCTGGATGTACAACCAGACAAAATAACAAGAGTTTTTAGAAAGGAAAGGAAAGATATTCTAGCTCAGAAGAGAGGCTCTCAGAGCCATTTTCTTTTATATGACAATAACTTTATGGAAAATTATTACATTAAGTGTTTATATGTGTATACACACATATAGAGTGCTTTACCAGAGTGTGGCACATGCAAAACTTAGAAATTGTGCAATACACTTGGCCGCATTTCTAGTTTGATGATAGTTAACAATTCTGTTAAATAAAGCCACATTAAAATTTATAGTTCCTTTTATTGCTAGTCTTAGTCTTTTAAAAAACTTTTCTGGAAACTTTTTTTTAAATTAACATATAATATATTATTTGCTTCAGGAGTACATATCTATAATTCATCAGTCTTACACAATTCACGACTCTCACCATAGCATATACCCTCCCCAGTGCCCATCACCCAGGCACCCCATCCCTCCCACCCCTCTCTACTCCAGCAGCCCTCAGTTTGTTTCCTGAGATTAAGAGTCTCTTATGGTTTGTCTCCCTCTCTGGTTTCATCTTGTTTCATTTTGCCCTGCCTTCCCACATGATCCTCTGTTTTGTTTCCCAAATTCTTCATATCAGTGACATCATATGATAATTGTCTTTCTCTGATTGACTTACTTCACTTAGCTTATTTGTATCTTTGGCATAAAAAACCCAGTAGTACAATTGCTGGATAATAAGGTAGCTCTATTTGCAACTTTTTGAGGAACCTCCATACTGTTTTCCAGAATGGCTGCACCAGCTTGCATTCCCAACAGTGTAGGAGGGTTCCCCTTTCTCCACATCCTCACCAACATCTGTCATTTCCTGACTGGTTAATTTTAATCATTCTGACTGGTGTGATGCGGTATCTCATTGTGGCTTTGAGTTGTATTTCCCAAATGGTGAGTGATGTTGAGCACTTTTTCATGTGTCTGTTGGCCATTTGGATGTCTTCTTTGTAGAAATGTCTGTTCATGTCTTCTACCCATTTCTTGACTGGATTATTTGTTCTTTGGGTGTTGAGTTCCATAAGTTCATTATAGATTTTGGATACTAGTCCTTTATCTGATATATCATTTCCAAATATCTTCTCCCATTCTGTCGGTTGTCTTTTGATTTTGTTGACTGTTTCCTTTGCTGTGCAAAACATTTTTACCTTAACGAAGTCCCAATAGTTCATTTTTGCCCTTGCTTCCCTTGCTTTTGGAAGGAAGAAGGAAGAAGTTGCTGTCGCTGAGGTCAGGGAGGTTGCTGCCTGTGTTCCCCTCAAGGATTTTGATGGATTCCTATCTCACATTCAGGTCTTTTATCCATTTTGCATCTAATTTTGTGTGTGGTGTAAGGAAATGCTCCAGTTTCATTCTTCTGCATGTGGCTGTCCGATTTTCCCAACACCATTTGTTGAAGAAACCATCTTTTTTCCATTGAACATTATTTCCTGCTTTGTCAAAGATTAGTTGACCTTAGAGTTGAGGGTCCATTTCTGGGCTCTCTGTTCTGTTCCATTGATTTATGTATCTGTTTTTGTACCAGTGCCATATTGACTTGATGATGAGAGCTTTGTACTAGAACTTGAAGTCTGGAATTGCAATGCCACCAACTTTGGCTTTCTTTTTCAACATTCCTCTGGCTATTGGGGGTCTTTTCTGGTTCCATATAAATTTTAGGATTATTTGTTCCATTTCTTTGAAAAAAATTGATGGTATTTTGATAAGGATTGCATTAAATGTGTACATTGCTTTAGGTAGCATAGACATTTTTACAATATTTGTTCTTTCAATCCATGAACCTGGAACACTTTTCCATTTCTTTGTGTCTTCCTCAGTTTCTTTCATGAGTAATTTATAGTTTTCTGAGTACAGGTTCTTTGCCTCTTTGGTTAGATTTATTCCTAGGTATCTTAGGTTTTTGGGTACAATTATAAATGGGATCAACTCCTTAATTTTTCTTTCTTCTGTCTTGTTGTTGGTGTATAGAGATGCAACTGATTTCTGTGCATTGATTTTATATCCTGACACTTAATTGAATTCCTGTATGAGCTGTAGCGGTTTTGGAGTGGAATCTTTTGGGTTTTCCACATAAATTATCCTATCATCTGCAAATAGTGAGAGTTTGATTTTTTCTCTGCCTATTCAGGTGCCTTTTATTTATTTTGTTGTTGTTGTTGTCTGATTGCTGAGGCTAGGACTTCTAGTACTACCTTGAATAGCAGTGGTGATGGTGGACATCCCTAACATGTTCCTGACCTTAGGGGAAAACTCGCAGTTTTTCCCCATTGAGGATGATATTTGCTCTGAGTTTTTCATAGATGAGTTTTATGGTATTGAGGTATGTACTCTCTATCCCTACACTGTGAAGAGTTTTGATCAAGAAAGTATGCTGTACTTTGTCAAATACGTTTTTGGCATCTATTGAGAGGATCATATGATTCTTGTTCTTTCTTTTATTAATGTATTATATATAATTAATTGATTTGTGAATTTGAACCAACCTTACAGTCCAGGAATAAATCCTAATTGGTTGTGGTGAATAATCCTTTTCATGTATCTTGGATGCTATTGGCTAGTAATTTGGTGAGAATTTTGCATCCATGTTCATCAGGGATATTGGTCTGTAATTTTCCTTTTGATGGGTCTTTGTCTGGTTTTGGAAATCAAGGTAATGCTGGCCTCATAAAATGAGTTTGGAAGTTTTCCTTCCATTTCTATTTTTTTTTTTCTAGTTTCAGGAGAATAGGTATTAATTTTTCTTTAAATGTTTGGTAGAATTCCCCTGGGAAGCCATCTGGCCCTGGGCTTTTGTTTGTTAGGAGATTTTTTGATTACTGCTTCAATAATTGGGTCTGTTCAGGTTTTCTACTTCTTCCTGGTTCATTTTTAATAGTTTATATATCTCTAGGAATATATCCATTTCTTATTGGGTCTGTTCAGGTTTTCTACTTCTTCCTGGTTCATTTTTAATAGTTTATACATCTCTAGGAATATATCCATTTCTTCCAGATAGTCTAATTTGGTGGCACATAGTTACTCATAATAAGTTTTTGTAATTTTTTTTTTTTATTTCTTTGGTGTTGGTTGTGATCTCTCCTCTTTCATTCATGATTTTATTAGTTTGGGTTCTTTCTCTTTTCTTTTAATAAGTCTGTCTAGGGGTTTATCAATCTTCCTTTCAAAGAACTAGCTCCTAGTTTCATTGTTCTGTTCTACTGTTCTTTTGGTTTCTATTTCATTGATTTCTACTCTGATTTTTATTATTTCTCTCTCCTTCTAGGTTTAGGCTTTCTTTGCTGTTCTTTCTCCAACTTGTTTAGGTGTAGGGTTAGGTTGTGTATTTGAGACCTTTCTTATTTCTTGAGAAAGGCTTGTGTTGCTATATGCTTTCCTCTCAGGACCACCTTTCCTTCATCCCAAAGATTTTGAACAGTTGGGTTTTCATTTTCATTTGTTTCCACAAATTTTTTTTTTTTGAATCTTCTTTAATTTCCTGGTTGACCCATTAATTCTTTAGTAGAATGTCCTTTAACCTTTTTGTATTTGAGTTTTTTTCTACTATTCTCTTATGATTGAGTTTGAGTTTCAGAGCATTGTTGTCTAAAAATATGCAGGGAATGATCCCAATCTTTTGGTACCTATTGAGACCTGAATTGTGACCCAGGATGTGATCTATTCTGGAGAATGTTCCATGTGCACTAGAGAAGAATGTGTATTCTGTTGCTTTGGAATGGAATGTTCTGAATATATCTGTGATATCCTTCTGGTCCAGTGTGTCATTTAAGGCCTTTATTTCCTTTTTGGTGTTTTGTTCAGATGATCTGTCCATTTCAGTGAGGGTGGTATTAAAGTCCCCTATGAATACTGTATTATTGTCGATGTATTTCTTTGATTTTTTTAGTTAATTGGCTTATATAATTGCTCCCATGTTAGGGGCATAGTTATTTAAATTTGTTAGATCTTATTGGACAGACCATTTAATTATGCTACAGTGTCCTTCCTCATCTCTTATTATAGTCTTTGGCTTAAAATCTAATTTGTCTGATATAAGGATTGACACCCCAGCTTTCTTTTGATGTCTGTTAGCATGGTAAATGGTTTTCCACCCTCTCACTTTAAATCTGGAGGTGTCTTTGGGTCTAAAACGAGTCTCTTGAAGACAGAATATCGATGGGTCTTATTTTTTATCCTTTCGGATACCCTGTGTCTTTTGATTGGGGCATTTAGCTGATTTATATTCAGGGTAACTATTGAAAGATAAGAATTTAGTGCCATTGTATTGCCTATAAGGTGACTGTTACTGTATATTGTCTCTGTTCCTTTTTGGCCTGTTACTTTTAGACTCTCTCTTTGCTTAGAGGACTGGTGTTTACAAATTCTTTTAGTTTTTGTTTGTCCTGGAAGCTTTTTATTTCTTCTTCTATTTTCAATGATAGCTTAGCTGGATATAGTATTCTTGGCTGCATATTTTTCTTTTTCAGTGCCCTCAATATATCATGCCAGTCCTTTCTGGCCTGCCAAGTCTCTGTGGATAGGTCTTCTCCCAGTCTAATATTTCTACCATTTTAGGTTACCGACCTCTTGTCCTGACCTACTTTCAGGATTTTCAATTTGTCTCCAAGATTTGTAAGTTTTACTATTAGATGACGGGGTATTGACCTATTTTATTGATTTAGAGGTCGATTCTCTCTGCCTTCTGGACTTTGATGCCTGTTTCCTTCCCCAAATTAGGGAAGTTTGCCACTATAATTTGCTACCTATACCTTCCGCCCCCCTTTTTCTTCTTCTGGGACCCCAATTATTCTAATATTGTTTCATCTTATGGTAACACTTATCTA
The DNA here is from genome assembly GCF_022355385.1 of Mustela nigripes. Classification (NCBI taxonomy): domain Eukaryota; kingdom Metazoa; phylum Chordata; class Mammalia; order Carnivora; family Mustelidae; genus Mustela; species Mustela nigripes. The sequence goes on along the minus strand of NC_081560.1, from coordinate 38,362,526 downwards.
TTGAATTCTCCGCTCGTGATCCAGTAGTTGTTTATCTCTCCTTTTCTCAGCTTCTTTATTCTGCATGATTTGGTCTTCTATATCACTATTTCTCTCTTTTGTGTCATTTACCCTGGCAGTTAAAGCCTCCATTTTTTTATTGTACCTCATTAATTTCCTTTTTGATTTCAACTTGGTTAGATTTTGGTTCTTTTATTTCTCCAGAGAGGGATTCTCTAGTATCTTCTGTATTCTTTTCAAACCCAGCTACTATCTTTATAATTGGCATTCTGAACTCTAGTCCACCTTCTTGCTAATATCCATATTAATTAGGTCCCTTGCCATTGGTACTGCCTCTTGTTCTTTTTTTTGAGATGAGTTTTTCCATTTTGTCATTTTGTCCAGAGAAGAGTAGATGAATGAGAGAACAAAATGCTAAAAGGGTAAAAATGATCCCAGAAAAAAAATACACTAACTGAATCAGAACAGACCCAAAACGGGGGGAAAGAAAGAAGGGAACAACAACAAAAAAAGAATAGGAAAAAGTATGATCAGGCTGGTGAATAGAACAGAGCCACACACTAGATTTTAGGTGTATTTTCGTCTGTTAGAGGAAACTGCTTCCCAAAATTTTGGAGAAAGAAAACTTATATATATACAAAAATAAGGGTAAATATGATGAAGGGATGGACTATGACTGTAAAGATGAAAATTTAAGTGATTTTAAAAAAATGAATCAATAAGAAGTTGGTTGGAAAAAGAAAGAAAAAAGTTAAAAAAATAAGTAGAAATGTGGGGCGCCTGGGTGGCTCAGTGGGTTAAACCACTGCCTTCGGCTCAGGTCATGATCTTGGGGTCCTGGGATCGAGTCCTGCGTCAGGCTCTCTGCTCAGCAGGGAGCCTGCTTCCTCCTCTCTCTCTCTCTCTGCCTGCCTCTCTGCCTACTTGTGATCTCTCTCTGTCAAAAAAAAAAAAAAATCTAAAAAAAAAAAAAAGTAGAAATGTGATCAGGTGAAAAGACTAGAACAAAGCCATACACTAGATTTAGGGTACATTTGTCTGTTATAAGAAATTGTATCCCAAAATTTTTTAAAAAATGAAAAAACTTATATATATACAAAAAATGAGGTTGAATACAATGAAGGGATAGGATATGACTGCAATAATGAAAATTAAAAATGATTTAAAAGTGAATTGATGCAACAGTTAAAATAGAAAGGAAGAAAAATTCAAACAAATAGAAAAAGAAAAAATAAAGAAAATTTTAAAAATTAAGTTGGAAAGACTAAAGAGTCACGGAAAAAAGTTCATGAATTCTATGTGCTGTATTCTAGCAGTGGAGTATTCCAGTTCTCATTGATCAGTAAACTTGGTCTTGGCTGGATATCTTCTTAGGGAAGGTCCTATTGCAGTGATTCTCAAATGTCTTTGCCTGAGGTGGAATTGCACCGCACTTGCCAGGGGCCAGGCTATGTAATCTGCTGGAGTTCACTTTCAGTAGCTTTTGTTCCCTGAAACCTTGCCATACAACTTTGGAGTATGAGAATGAAAATGGCAGCCTCCCAATCTCTGGCCCCAGTGGAGCTGAGAGCTCAAGGCCTCACTCCTAAGTGAGCACTCCGAGAAGAGCAGTCAATCACTTCTCTCTCCTTGGTATCTGGCCACACTCTGCACTCACCTGGCCTGTCACAGAGCACTTCTGTCTCTGGCACATGACCATTGGAGCTTCCAAACCCACCAGATTCCTGAACTGCATTCCTGTGCTGATCCTCCCAGAGGAAGAGGGGGGTGTCCCTGAATCTCCTGCTTTTTGGGTCCCTGCTCAAAGAGTAGTGGCCCTACTGTGCAGCAGGTCATGGTTTATGGCACCCCTGAGCTGAGAGCCCACTCCTCGGCTTTGCCTTTGCAGCTGGCTTCCCCATTCTAATACCTGGGAGCTTTGCTGCACTCAGGCTCCCCTGGTCCTTCTGTGATCCCGAGGGTCCTGAGACCACAATGTCCCTGTGAGAATTCCACCCCCTGCTTAGCCATTGGAGCAACATCCCTTCATGGAGCAGACTTCTAAAAGTTCTGATTTTATGCTCTGCTGATGTACCTTTGCCATGAGTCAGATGGCAGAGGCTCCCTCGCCTCCCCCCACAGTCTGTCTTCCAATATATTGCCTTGGATTCACTTCTTCACACATCCTACCTTACAGAAAGTGATCGCTTTTCTGTTCATAGAAATTGTTGCTATACTTTTCTTTGATCTCCTGTTGAGTTTGTAGGTGTTCGGAATAGTTTGATAACTATCTAGCTGAATTCCTGGGACCAGATGAAATTTAGTTCTCCTACTCCTCTGCCATCTTGCTCCTCTCCACCTCAGTCTTATTCTTAAAAGTAACTCCAGAATACAGATATCTTCACATTGTGAAGATATATATCTATCTATATCCCATATCTGTGTATATCTGTGTTTTTTTATACCCCACAGTAGTGCAAGAGTAGCTTATGCCCATCCAGTTCTGTATTTTTTCAGCACATTGACTTTCTTTTTTTTTTTTAATTTTACTTTATTTTTTAAATTCTTTCAATTTATTTATTTTCAGAAAAACAGTATTCATTATTTTTTCACCACACCCAGTGCTCCATGCAATCCATGCCCTCTATAATACCCACCACCTGGTACCCAAACCTCCCAACCCCTGCCACTTCAAACCCCTCAGATTGTTTTTCAGAGTCCATAGTCTCTCATGATTCACCTCCCCTTCCAATTTACCCCAACTCCCTTCTCCTCTCTAAGACCCCTTGTCCTCCATGATATTTGTTATGCTCCACAAATAAGTGAAACCATATGATAACTGACTCTCTCTGCTTGACTTATTTCACTCAGCATAATCTCTTCCAGTCCCATCCATGTTGCTACAAAAGTTGGGTATCATCCTTTCTGATGGAGGCATAATACTCCATAGTGTATATGGACCACATCTTCCTTATCCATTCGTCCATTGAAGGGCATCTTGGTTCTTTCCATAGTTGGGCGACCGTGGCCATTGCTGCTATAAACATTGGGGTACAGATGGCCCTTCTTTTCACGACATCTGTATCCACATTACAAAAAGAATCCAGACCAATGCTATGTACATACTTAGTACATTCTGGATTAGACCAAGTAAAATTTAACAACAAGCTGAACAGCATTCTTTTTTTTTTTTTTTTAAGATTTTATTTATTTATTTGACAGAGATCACAAGTAGGCAGAGAGGCAGGCAGAGAGAGAGGAGGAAGCAGGCTCCCTGCTGAGCAGAGAGCCCGATGCGAGGCTCGATCCCAGGACCCTGAGATCATGACCCTAGCCGAAGGCAGCGGCTTAACGCACTGAGCCACCCAGGCGCCCCTGAACAGCATTCTTAAGAGAAGTTCTTTGGGTAACTTTTTGTTAATAAGGCCTTCATCATTATTTGAGAAAACCTTGAACCGGTCGCAGGCTCGGTGAGCTCGGAGCGCGGCCGGAGGTCAGGCAGACGGGAGTAACTGGGCGCTGTTCTCTGAGGGCACACCAAGGAGTGGGGCCCCGGGCTCTCCGCTCCTCCCGGCCGGAGACCAGGAGGCCGCCATCTGTATTCCAGTCCTCTGGAACTCTACGGAAAGCGCTCAGGGAACAAAAGCTCCTGAAAGCAAACCCGAGCCAGCACATTGACTTTCTATATGATGACATTCTTCCTCTTCACTTGGAAATTATCTCTTTCCTTTCCGTTTGATGCTGCTCACCTCAGCCACCAGTGGTAACAACACAGTGGTAAGAGCTATGATTCTATTACCTACATGTGTGTCCCATGGTAGTTGTGCCTTTAGAAGATCTTGATTTTTCTCTAAATTCTTAAAATTATTTTTGGATATGATGGACACATCCCAAATGAACCCTCAGTGATACATATCCTTGTATAGTCCCATTGTCTTTGGTGTGTGGGAGAGGGACCAGTGACTCACTTCTAATCAAGTCAATAAGGCAAAGGTGATGGAATATCACTTGCATTATTATGTTTCATTATAGAGGACTCTATTTTATCTGACTGGAGAGAAAGTTTTCTCCCTTGCTGGAATGATGAAGTAAAATGCCATGCTCTGAGAAGGCCATATGACAAGGAGCTCTGTGTGGCCTCAGGAGACGTGAATAACTTCTGCCTAACAGGCAACAAGAAAACAGAGACATAAATCCTACAACACAAGGAGATGAATGCCAGATTGTATTACTTTACAAGCTTGAATGATAAAAATAATAATAGCTAAGAACTTAGGACCTTAAATGAGTTTTGGGTTTCGTTTTGTTTGTTTTGTTTTGTTTCCAACAATTGATGAATCTACCCTACCCTGATATGACACCTGTTTATTCAGAATCACTCAATTAGTGGAACCCTAATATTACTTCCAACACTAATACTCTGTGATTTTTGTGATTTAAATTTATTCTAGCTTGTGAGGCACCTGGGAGCTCCATCAGTTAAATGTCCACTCTTGATTTCAGCTCGGATCATGATCTTTGGGTCATGAGATCAAGCCCTACCTTGGATTCCTCATTCAGTGTGGCATCTGCTTGTCCCTCTCCCTCTGCTCCTTCCCCAGCTCATATTTTCTCTCACTTTCTAAAATAAATAAAATATTTAAAAATAAATAAGATGAAATTAATCAATTATTTATATATTTATTTATTCTAACCTATGTGATACCAAAACAAATAGACTCTAAGGTCCTCAGTTCTCCAGTCACACTCCTGGTTTTCATACCATGTGCTCTCCAGAAAGGATCAGACATTGTATGTATAAGAATAAGTGATTTTTATCATGATCATCTGTGTACCACATTTGTCAGAGGCTATTTAAATTTAAGTGTAAACTCTAGTTGTGATATAAAGGAATCCTTTCCTTTATTGAGGAGTGGGTAAGATCAGATTTGTGGCTTCTCTGAAATCATGACTTGAAGGCATTCTACATATACAACTGGTTTTTAGGATTTTCTTACTAGAATCAGACTATTTTCCCAATACTTGAAGAATCTTCTGGCCTCTATTTACCCTTAAGAATCTACATCCATCATCTGATCATTTTTTTAAAAGATTTTATTTATGTATTTGACAGACAGAGATCACAAGCAGGCAGAGAGGCAGGCAGAGAGAGAGGAAGGGAAGCAGGCTCCCCACTGAGCAGAGAGCCCGACGTGGGGCTTGATCCCAGGACCCGGAGATCATGACCCAAGCCGAAGGCAGAGGCTTTAACCCACTGAGCCACCCTGGCGCCCCTCATCTGATCATTTAAACATGCAATGACAAGTCTGAATTTTTCTATATAACTGCCTACTGGTGAATGAACCATGTCTTTCATACTTCAGGTGGTTTAGGAGTTACAGTTTGCCTTCTTTAATTGTATATTTTACTTAAAATGTACCATTTATGCAGAAGTTGGTCCACTGTGTTTCAGGATTGGAGAACTAGAAAAGTCAATCAGGAAACCATGTACCAAGTAAACTTCCTGCAGTTTTCAAAAACCATACTTAAAATAAAAAAAATAGGTTGGTAATTGTGGAGGTAGTTTATATCATGGCATCTTGGATTTGATTCCTTGCCAGTTAAGTAGTCTAGAGAAACTGGTTTCATAGTTTACTCAGGGTAAAACTAGAGATTTCTGATTGTAACAAAATGGAGAAATTTTATTTTCTTAGTAGCTAGTGAGAAAAGGTATTCATAAATTATGTGGAGTACAAGAATGTCTAACAATGAGGCCCACATTTCCAGTGGAAAAAAGAACATCCCTTTGCATAATTAAGAGATTGGAAGAGAGAAGGGGCAGAAATGATGAATATACTGGATTAGGCAGATCAGGAATAGAAAGAAGGCTGTTTGAGAAGGAGTCATACTCTACTCTGTCTCCTTGAGAACAACTTGGCTAAAATCTGTATTGCTCAGTAATTCTTTCAATATAAATGGTTTTTTGTTTGTTTGTTTGTTTGTTTGTTGTTTTCCTGGAACACTAAAAGCAATACTAGGCTCTGGAATGAAATTTATAAGAAAGGAAAACAGAGATATTCAGGAAAAACTAACCTCTGATTTATATATTATCTATATCTTAAGGTTGTCGTGAGAATTAATCCAGATAGGGTAAGTGAAGTACATAGTACAGTGCCAGACACGTGTGTGTCTGCAATGATTAGTGGCTTCCGTGCTTGCTACTTCATCATTTTGTACGGTGGGCAGATCAAAACACCTATGTAATGATAATTAAAATTTTTTTTCACAGATAGAGTGATGCAGAAGTGTTATTGATATATAATAATAATGAAAATTGCAAGCAGAAATAATATATTTAGCAACGCATATATAAGTGAAAAGTGTAGTGGCCCTTTGAGACTGAAATAGAAAATTTAAAGGATAGGAAGGTTTAATAAAGAAAGACCAGTCAATCCCCAAGAATATGTTGGAAGGGGGGGAAATCTCATTAACAATCAAAGAGGACATTGTAGATTGTCATTGAATAAAATCTTAATAATTTGCATCATAATATATAAAGTCGAGTTACTGGTTTCCACGTTTTTCCTAGCTACTGAATGATTTATCTATTTATCACATCAATACTTTCTAAAGAAAATTTCCCAATGATAAAATGTTACAGTTGGTTAAAAAAATGTCCCCATCTGGCATCATAGTTGGATCCCATTTTAGTGCCAAGCCATGGACATGATAAAGAAGAGATTGCTAAATTGCCTGAAAATGATAAAAACTGGTAGTTAAAGGGAATCACCACCAGGAAGGAAAAATTTTAAAATGCTCATATAGTGCTAGTAGGAGTAAAATGTATTCAAGTGCTTTGGAAAAATTTCTTGGGAGCATCTGTTCAAATTAACTGTACATGGATCCTATGACCTAGCAATTCTGCTCTTAGTTTTATGCCTGACAGAAATGCATACATATGCTCCAAGAGACAGATCTATGTAAGAATATTTTAACTTTATTAAGAAAAAAAACCTGGACACTAAATGTCTATTGACAGAATGGATAAGAAAATTGTAATATATTTATATAACAAGAATAGTATACTGTGATGAAAATATATGAACTATAGCTATGTGCAAGAATCTGAGTGATTATGAGTGCAATATGGAGTTAAAAAATAGATACTGTAATTCCATTTGTATGAACTTCCAAAACCTCAAATGTAATCTATGATTTGAAATCAGAATAGTTTTTGAGAGGAAGACGGGTATTATATAGTAATTAGGAAAATATATTTGTGGCTTATGACTTAAGGTGGAGCGTCTGTGGGTAGACTTACCTTTTGACTCATTGAGCTATTTATTTATGATTTGTGTTCTTTTCTGTATGTGTACTATACTTACATAAAAATGTTTTTGAAAGGCAGAAGGGGAGAAAAATTTAACAAGTAGTAGTAATTATAGAACATATTCATTTCAGACTCTGTGTTAGGCATTTTTCAAGCACTTTAAATATTATAAAAGTACATAATATGTAATTGCCAGAAGAACCCACTAAAATAACCTCCATTTTAATTAACTAACTCAATTTAATTTATTAATTTATTGATTAATAATTATAAATATTATGAATATCATTTATTTATTATTACTTACTAATTAATTTAATTAAAATCACCTCCATTTTACAAAGCGGAGACCAAAGATGTAAAGAAATCTAGCATTTCCCCCCATATCTCACAGCTAGTAAAGTAGAAGTGGAATTTAACCTGAGATGTTTGGCACTTAGGTCCATGTCTCTAACCCTACACTGGAAGGCTTCTAGTAGTTGCTAAGTACATACTATGACCCAGAAACTCTGTGAAGTATTTCCACATAGATCACAGCTGCCTGGACACCAAGTATTTATACTGCTTTATATCTAGCAGAGCTAGGTCTTATGTCAGGGTCAGGCTCCAAGTCAAAGCACAAGACAAATGTTGCATAGAATCGAAATTATTCTCAAAAATTACTTGAAAAGTGCCTGCATCAACTTTGAGTTAAGTCCAGCACTGTCAATTCTGTCTTCAGTGGGGACGGAGGACTGTTTCTTCAGTTGGGCATGAAAGTATTAGGCTTGTATTTAGGGTCTTTCTTGTATAAGGAGTGGTAATTTCATGAAGAATTACATTTCAATCAGCAGGAAGAGATACCACACTATGAAAAGCATGTAAGTAGAGACACTAGCTGAAGGAACAAGGGATTTAATCCTCTGTCTTATGTTCAATATGAGATATATGTGGAATCACTGACATGATTTACATTTTTATATCCTTCTCTCTCTTTTTTTTTTCTCCTCTGAGGTCATATGGATGAATTAGCATAACTTAAATGTGTGAGAGACCCTTTCAGTGTTCCAAAAAGGAGACTTCTAACACAAGGAACCTGGGCTTTCAAAACCATTGGGAGAACTCTGGAGCAAAGATCAGGGAAGCCACTGCCAGTGGGTTAAGAAGTGGTATGCCCCTGAGAGCTGCTGTGAATCTGAGGCCTTGGGGTAGGTGGGGTGCATGGATGATCATCTTATTCACCTGATGTATCAAAGAGGGGGTGATTCTCGGGAGTCATTCTCCCTAAAAACACCCACGGATCTCAGTCTTATCTGCCTCATTCTTATTGCCTGCTGTTTTAGGCTGAATCATGCCCCTCCACCTCCCAGTTTATGTGGGTCACCAAATGGGCTGTAATCCAATATGATTGGTGTCCTATAAGAAGATGCTAAGACACCAGACACATGCGTTCAGAGACATACAACCATGTGAATGCATAGTGAGAAGACAGCCATTCGTAAGTCAAAGACAGTGGCCTCAGAAGAAATTAAACCTGCTGACACCTTGAGCTCATCTTTTAGCCTCCTGAACTGAAAGGAGGGAAACAAAACAAAACAAAACAAAAAACTCTTGCTTAAGCCACTCACTCTGCAGTATTTTGTGATAGCAGCCAGGCAAACTAGTAAGGCACCAAAGTGGGCAGTTGTGCAACTGCTGCCAGCAAACATTGGTTTCTCCTTTTCTTCTGACTTCTATAATAAGTGCCTCTCATTGGAATATTATTATCCATAATTATATGGGGAAGAGGATTCTGAGCAAGGGGGTTCCAGGACCCATGTTGCTGAGCTGATGTCAAAGAGTTCACTACAATGGATCCCCCAAAAATCTAGGCTTCTAGAATACCTAAAAGTTGAATGTGTAGTAGTCTAAAAATCTAGAACTCTAGGCAAAATTTCTACATATCTGGATGTTTTCCTTCTTTTTCTAGAATAAAAATGTATACATAATAATACTGCTATTTCTGAAGATAAAATGTAAACACTGTAGAAAAGAAAGGAGGGCATGTAGAAGTGGTTGTGCTATGGACTGCAACCAGAAAGGAAGAGGCATTTTTAAGACAACATTCACTAAAGGGTCTTAAAGAAACTTTGGGGAGGGGTGCCTGGGTGGCTCAGTGGGTTGGGCCGCTGCCTTCAGCTCACATCATGATCTCCAGGTCCTGGGATCGAGTCCCTCGTCAGGCTCTCTGCTCAGCAGGGGGCCTGCTTCCCTTCCTCTCTCTCTCTGCCTGCCCCTATGCCTGCTTCTGATCTCTCTCTGTCAAATAAATAAATAAAATCTTAAAAAAAAATAAAAAGAAAAAAAGAAACTCTAGGGAGTAGCATACTAGCTGCAGTTTGATCAAGAATCATTTGGATAAAGTGCATTCAACAATAAAGTTTAAACAGTCTTAAAAATAGAACAAATTATTTAGAAAAGACCATAAATTTGTATGTATATGTTCATACACTATGTACAGTTCACTAAACTGCTAGTCAAAAGCAGATATATATGAGGTATGTGCACTGATCCCTGTAGTAGGGTTCTCCAGAGAAACAGAACCAACAGCATGTGTGTGCAAATATAGTAAGAGATTTCTTATTAGGCATTGACTCACATGATTATGGACACTGGCAAGGTCAAGATTTGCAATGACAGGATGGAGACACAGGAGAGCCAGTGGTTCACATGAAGTCGGGAGGCAGTGTGCTGAAAAAAATCCTTGCTTGTGGAAACAGTCTTTTTGTTCTAATCAGTTCTTTAATTAATTGAACGAGGCCTGCCCACATTGTGAATGCAATCTGCTTTACTCAGAGTTTACCAATTTAAATATTAATGCTATCCAAAAACACCTTCCAGGTTGACCCTTAAATTTAACCATCACAACCTCCCACATGTAACTGCAAATAGTCTACTATACATTTGGGGCATTAATTTGTATTTTCTACTCACAAAAGAACTGGTCTTTACTTGGACAGGTTTGACTAAAAAGATGTGATTGTCTTATCCCTAGTTTTTCCATCCTAGTTTTATTTCACCTTGCTACATCTCTTGTGAACATTGACATCTCATGACCTTGTATGCTACAGTAGAGTAATTGCAAAGGATTTTCCAGGGTTATGAGGTTGACACATTCTTTATGATCTTCATCAACTATTTATTTTAAAATTTCTTGGCCAATCCCTTCTCCTATAATTATATCCCAGCCCTGACAGGCTAGAGAGTTAGCAAATGCTCGATCACTCTGTAAAAATGCCTCTTGGAGTTTTCTGTCATGGGGGCATGCCTTTACTCCTGCTTCTGTGTTGTGGGGATGAGAGGGATTAACTATTTTAGTCTGTCTTGCTTCTGGATGGAAACAGAAGACCTTCCCCAAGATACTTTGTGACTACGCAGTCAGCTTCCACTCTTTGTTTTTTTGGTTTTTTAGTTTTTTTGTTTTGTCTTGTTTTTAGATTTTATTTATTTATTTATCTATCTATTTATTTATTTATTTAAAGTTTATTTATTTTTTTCAGCGTAACAGTATTCATTGTTTTTGCAATATACCCGGTGCTTTATGCAATCCGTGCCCTCTCTAATACCCACCTGGTTCTCCCAACCTCCCACCCCCTGACGACCCTTCAAAACCCTCAGATTGTTTTTCAGAGTCCATAGTCTCTCATGGTTCACCTCCCCTTCCAATTTCCCTCAACTCCCTCCTCCTCTCCATCTCCCCTTGTCCTCCATGCCATTTGTTATGCTCCACAAATAAGTGAAACCATATGATAATTGACTCTCTCTGTTTGACTTCTTTCACTCAGCATAATCTCTTCCAGTCCTGTCCATGTTGCTACACAAGTTGGGTCTTCATCCTTTATGATGGAGGCATAAAGTGTATATGGACCACATCTTCCTCATCCATTAATCCGTTGGAGGGCATCTTGGTTCTTTCTACAGTTTGGCGACCGTGGCCATTGCTGCTATAAACATTGGAGTACATATGGCCCTTCTTTTCACTACATCTGTATCTTTAGGGTAAATACCCAGTAGTATGGCAGGGTCATAGGGAAGCTCTATTTTTAATTTCTTGAGGAATCTCCACACTGTTCTCAAAAGTGGCTGCACGAACTTGCATTCCCACCAACAGTGTAGGATGGTTCCCCTTTCTCCACATCCTCTCCAACACATCTTGTTTCCTGTCTTGCTAATTTTGGCCATTCTAACTGGTGTAAGGTGGTATCTCAATGTGGTTTTAATTTGAATCTCCCTGATGGCTAGTAATGATGAACACTTTTTCATGTGTCTGATAGCCATTTGTATGTCTTCATTGGAGAAGTGTCTGTTCATATCTTCTGCCCATTTTTTTTATATGATTGTCTGTTTTGTGTGTGTTGAGTTTGAGGAGTTCTTTATAGATCCTGGATATCAACCTTTTGTCTGTACTGTCATTTGCAAATATCTTCTCCCATTCCGTGGGTTGCCTCTTTGTTTTGTTGACTGTTTCCTTGGCTGTGCAGAAGCTTTTGATCTTGATGAAGTCCCAAAAGTTCATCTTCACTTTTGTTTCCTTTGCCTTTGGAGACATATTTTGAAAGAAGTTGCTGTGGCTGATATCGAAGAGGTTACTGCCTATATTCTCCTCTAGGGTTCTGATGGATTCCTGTCTCATGTTGAGGTCTTTTATCCATTTTGAGTTTAGCTTTGTGTATGGTGTAAAGAATGAAACTCAACCATACTCTCTTTGTTTTTATACTCTCTGAGGTACCAGGGATTTTTCTATAGTGTGGAGAATTCAATTGTGTTTCTAATAAGGGCAGTCATGCCAACCTGAACTCATTTCCTTTATGGAGCTGATTTACTCGCTTAGCAAACCAGGGAGAGTATTACTGTGTTTATCATGATATCCTTGTGAACAAGAAGGAAAAAAGAGAACTAAACATGAGCACAATTGCATTGATTGGAAAGCCATGATCAAAGAATATTAAGGAATTGATTTCATCCCAAAATGGTTGTGTATGTATGGCTTGTTATGAATCTCCTTTGTTTTCATTTTTGTGATTGCTCTGCCCATGAATGGAAGAAAGCTCTTTAGGTCTCATGGGAGATACCACATATAAAATATGATAATTTAACTGTGTTGTGGGATACAATGATAAAGCCATGTGTATGTAGGGGTATTCTGGTAGCACTGTGGAAGATACCTTCTCTACCCACTCCACAGCAGTGATTAGAGAGAAGTGAGGGGTAAGACTTACTGAAGTAGGCAAATCCCAGGTTGACTCAGTTTATGGATTTCAGCAACTTCTTGTTGCTGTATCTCTTTGGGGGATATTATAGGAAGTATCCCTATGTAAAACAATCACAGCAATTAAAAAAACCCAAAAGATCAAACAATGTTGATTCCATCCTCGCCCCCAAATCTAGGCTGATATGAGCATGGGAATACTAGAATAAAGACAGCAGTAATTGTTACTGGTAACTTCTGGGAACAAGACTAGAGGTAGGTTTGTACTTTCTAAATCATTAGCCTTTTCTCTTCAGTAAGCATATGACTTCTATAACATAAAAAACTGATCCATTTCTCAATTTTAAAAAGAAGTAACCTATAATCACATATTGGATTAAAGAGAGGGCTACTCCCCCCTCAATAAAAAATGCCATAAGTTGGGGCATCTGGGTGGCTCAGTGGGTAAAGCCTCTGCCTTCAGCGTGGATCATGATCTTGGGGTCCTGGGATTGAGCCCCACATCGGGCTCTCTGATCAGCGGGGATCCTGCTCCCCCCACCCCTGCCTGCCTTTCTGCCTACTTGCGCTCTCTCTCTGTCAAATAAATAATTTTTTTAAAAAAAATGCCATAAATTGCTTGAGATCTCTTATTCACTTTTGTTTATACATCTCTATGGGAAAAATGAGGGTTTGCCAACAGATACATCTCATCAATTTATTCATGGACAGTTGGTCTGATTGTTCTAAATAATTTCAGAAACTGGTGAAATTTGTGATCCTTTAGAACTACAGCACTAGCTATGAAACTGCTGGTGACATTGTTGAACCAAATGTGTTTTTTAACTGACCAGATACAAACCCCTCCCTCTTCCTGTTCCAAGTCAGGGTGCTATTGTGTGTCTTGAAAGGAGACTTGATCAGCTTTGGAATTTGATTCGTTTCTTTATGCTACTAACACTAGCTTCACTGAAAACTATTATATAACAGAATGATGTAATGCAAAGAAATGTGTCATTTTCTTTTTTTTTTTTTTTTAATTATGTTCAGTTAGCCAGCATATAGTATATCATTAGTTTTTGGTGTAGTACTAGTTCAACAATTCATTAATTGTATATAACATCCAGTGTTCATAACAACACACGCCCTCTTTAATACACATCATTCGGTCACCCCATTACCCAAAACACATAACCCTCAGTTTGTTTCCCAGAGTCCAGAAATACTAAGGGGAGTTCTGTAAGCAGAGAGAAACCTCAGAAGTTACATAGACCAGAAAAAAACAGAAAACCTACAGAAACAGCAAGCTTACAGGCCAATACAATGGCACTAAATTCATATCTTTTGATAGTTACTGTCATTTTCAATAGTATTCTGTAATGTCTTGTTTACATTTCTCCTTCTCTTCAATAATACTGATCGTTTTTGCTTGGTATCACTAGATCAATGCCAAGAATGAAAAAGATTTGTCAGACATATGGGTAATAATTGGTGACAATCAACATGCAATTGAATGTTTTGAGATCTAGAGATAGCAAGGTACTTCTAGGCACTATTATTGTTGACAGAACTTCTTTACTTGGCTTAAAAGAACAGGTACCAGCTCCTTCTCCTCCTCCCACCTCCCATTTCATTCCAGACATCCAGAATCCACTCTTTACACATTTGTGGAAGTCAAAGCCTTTCCAAAGTCTTGGAAGTCTGATTCTCCAGAAAGTCTAGATAGGATTTCCTACCCCAAACTCATGTTACTGTTATAATGAGTAATGAGATAATCTCTGTTAAATTTTTCAGAGAAAACCCAGAAACCCTAAAGTATTGGTAGATATTAAGGGTGAAAGTCATAAGTTTCCATCTGTGATATGTTTAATATGTTTCTTAAAAAAGGTATGTCCAAGTCCTAACCCTTAATACCTATGAATATGACCTTACTTGGAAATAAGGTCTTTCCACTAAGAACTGCAAAATTAAATCATCCTGGATTTGGAGCAGGCTTTAAACCTAGTGATTGATATTCTTTTAAGGAGTTAGGACACAGAAACACAGGAGAGAAGTTCATGAAAAGATGGAGGGTCATGCAGCCCCAAACCAGAAAACCATTCTAGACACTAGAAGCTGAAAGAAGTAAGGAGATGTTACCCCTAGAGCATCTGATGGGATTGTGGCATTGTCAACACCCTGATTTTCAAATTCTGGCCTCCAGAACTGTGAGAGATTCTGCTTATGTTGTTTTTAGCCACCAAATTTGTGGTACTTTGTTACAACAGCCCTGGAAAACTAATAGAGGTCTTTGTGCCTGGAAGTAAGGTGCTGCTGTAATAAATAACTAAAAATGTAGAAGTTGATTTTGAACTGGGAAGTGGGAGCGGTTGGAAGAAGTTTGATATGCATGATAGAGAAAGCCCAGATGGCACTGAAAAGATGGTTGGTAGAAACATGGCCTTAAAGGTGATTTTGGTGAGGGCTCAAAAGGGAGTGAAGAGTACAGTAGAGAAATCTTCCATTGTTTTAAAAAATACGTATATTTTCATGGATAGAATACTAACAAATATGAATGTTAAAGGTACTTCTGGTAATGTCTCAACAAATTGAGGAACACTTCATTGGAAACCGGACAAAATGTGAGTGTTGTTATAGAGTGGAAGAGAACTTGGCTAAGTCGTATTCTGCTATGTGGAAAGCAGGACTCTAAGTGATGAATTTTAATATTCAGCTGAGGCGATTTCCAAGCAAAGTATGGAAGATGTGGCCTGATTTTTCCTTGCTATTTATAGTAAGACACAAGAGGAAAGAGAATTGAAGTAGTAACTGCTGAGCAAGAAAGAAGCAACCCTTGGTGATTTGGGAGGTTCTCAGTGTAGCCAGATCGCAAAGGCTGCTACAATTATAAAAATGATTATGGAGAAAACATGTACTAGAGAAAAGGCCAGGGGTGTGGCTGGAAAATCTTCTTCTGAGGGGATGAAGTAGGGGACACATAGGTCCAACTGGCCATTTTAGAAAACACCATCAATAGAAAACACGGGAAAAGTTCTGTGGGGGACCCTCTTGTCTAACATGGATGCTTATGACAGGCACTGTGGGCCTATAAGGTTTTGAGAACGTTTCATCTCTAGAAACACAGCAAGTCTGAACTGAAGGGAAGAGACAGGGATATAGAGAATGCTATGTAAAGATGAAGGCAGAGACTGGGGTTAAACCTACCACAAGCTAAGGAATCCCGGGAGCCACCTGAAGCTAGAAACAAGGGCAGACTCTCTCGAAGAGCCTCAGGGGAAAGGTAGCCCTGCTGACACCTTGATTTTAGTCTTCTGGCCTCAGGACCTGGGAGAAAATAAATTTATGTTGTTTTAGGCTATCACCTTTGTGGTAATTTGTTAGGGTATCTCTAGGAAACTAATACATCATCTCTTTCTTTATTTCTGGATCTGCCAGTGCAAATAAAGGGACCTCTCTCACCTAAGCTCAGACTCTGAGTAGGTCAAATGTAGTCCCAAGTATACTGATTCTGGCCTTGGATATTCCAAGAGAATAAATCCCACTCTTGTCTCCTGTTAACTGTTTCTGCGAACAACCTGAAAAGCATTATACATTGTAACAAAGCCTCATAGGCATCTAAATCTTATCATCTTGGCAATAATCAATTAAAAGTCATTTTAAGTGTTTTGAAAGACTTCTAAAAATTTACAGTCATGGGGGTCTAGGAGATGGGTGAAATATGACAGGGATTAAGGAGGGTACTTGTCCTGATGAGCACTGGGTGATGAATGGAGTATTGAATCACTATATGGTACAGCTGAAACTAATAATACACTGTATATTAACTCACTGGAATTTAAATAAAGACTGGACTTTAAAAACTGAAAAAAAAATTACAGTCAGGATGATAAATAAAAGATCACAGGTTCTTGTACATACCCTATCCAGCTCTAATTGTCAGACTTCTTGGCTGTGACAGTGAAACAATAAATGGCTCATTTGTTTCCAATTTCAGAACCTCTTAAACTTCAGTAGAGTAGTGAGAAAAACGCAGGGCAAATTTTTGAGAATATCTGAGAAGAGCAGTGAATCTTTGGAGTATATTGTATGGACGCTGTTAGATTTGGTCTCTTTTTAAAATAATGGAAACTCATGCATGAATAGTTATTTTTTTAGCTATTAGAGTGAGTGAATGGGAATAAATAAAATTAGTAATAATTTTTTAATAACTCATCTCCTGGTCCATCATGTATCTTAAGCACATAACAATAACAATTATAACAATATATAATTGATTATAATAACAATAATGATTTACATTAATGTTTAACTTCACAATTTATAAAAGGTTTATTAATAAATTATGTATCTAGGTATATATAAAAATTGATTTTTATAACAGCTCTTTGCACTCTGTAAAGGAAGTTATTTTCACAACTTACAAATAAGGAAGTTGAGATACAGACTTTCTCAGTTCACAAAGTAAGTATCAGAACATTGACCAGAACTCAGGACTCCTGATTTCAGCCAGTGATTCTTTGACCATTGACTGTGTAAATATTAACCAAATCATATGAATCTAATCAAGTTACAGATTTTATTACATTCCTAGATTATGATTTGAAATTGTATGCATATGAAAAGTAATGTGCAAACCTCTTTGTTCGATGGTTTGCTTCTCTGAACACATGCTTTGATATTTTTTGGCTTGATAATGAAGGGAAGCAAAAGGTGGAGATGAGCTACATATCAATTTGTTTCATTGTGAAAAATGGCATGCTAATATTAATATCAGTAGTTTAAGGAGAAAATGCTCACATTGTGTTGGACATATTATGGCGCTTTTTTTTTAATGATAAAAGAAGATGGAATAGATTTTTTTTTTTTATGTTATCTAGGACCTATGGGTGGAATTAGGTTGACCCAAAAGGGCAATTCATTATCACTAGAAGGCCAAGGAAACTTCTAGGAAATACTTTTAAAACATTTATATACTAAGTTCCCCTAAATCCTTAAGCAAGGAAAATGATTCATGATTCAATGCAATGAAAGACCAATGTGTTTTATCCTAGTAATTTGGCAGGTTTACAAAGGTAACCATTAAGGTTTTTTTCCTTGAACAGAATGAATATGGACACATTTTGAGGGAACATTCAAAGACGTTCTTTAAAATTAATTATTCAGTTTTTTAAAAGAACCATTAAGGAACTAATGGTTTAGCTGAATTGATACCTGGGAAATAATCTCTCTCTAATAGAAATTTGCTTCAATACAGAATGCTTCCTAGAAAATTGCTAAAAATATAATAAATTAAGCATACCAGAGTCATAACTATTTTCTCCTTGCTGCTGTTGATGATGGTACAATAGCATATTTTCAGAATAATGGTTATTCAGGATATTTGCAACATTGGTAAGTTGAAAATACTTGTCTTTGGGAAATTTATACTTATGAGCCTGAAGGAAGTGGTTAGTCATGCAGTGTGATATGTTTCTATATACATATGTAAATGCACATAAAAACAAAATGAGAACCCCTGCAGCATTTGAATGTTTAAATTGAAAATACAAACTTGAGAGTTAAGAAGTGCAAATGTTAATATTTTGTACCAACCTTGACATACATGGTGTTGCATAAGGAGCTTTTCTGAGATGACTATCATAAACATGGACACCTCGAGTGGGAGGTGGGAGCACATGCTGACGTTCTCAGAAGGGGCATAGTATGGACACTGTTGGGTCTGCTAGCTCAGGAGGTACTCTAGGAGAGACTGGGGATCTCAGGAAATGTAGAGTGATTGGCTCCCTTTTTCTGAATCCTAACGTGGGCTTTCCTTCCTGTCTATGATGAATAACTACTTCACATTTTCTCATTGAATTTATTTGCTCTGCAAAGTAAGTCAAAATTTGAAACTATTGGTTTGTCTGATTAAGGCCTTGATAGTAAGAAAAAGAAACAGGCCATTTGGGTTCATGTTTTCTTTTTAATTTTTTTTAATTTTTTTAAAGATTTTATTTATTTGACAGAGATCACAAGTAGGCAGAGAGGCAAGCAGAGAGAGAGAGAGAGAAGAGGAAGCAGGCTTCCCGCCGAGCAGAGAGCCCGAATGCGGGACTCGATCCCAGGACCCTGCGATCATGACCTGAGTGGAAGGCAGAGGCTTAACCCACTGGTCACCCAGGTGCCCCATGTTTTCTTTTTAAAAGACAGTATTTGGTCATCCAAACTGGTTTGATAGTCAATGCATGGTTTTACTTTGCAGATGGATTTGAAGTTCCCAAATCACAGACATGAGTAACCACTCCTTTATTATGGTTCTCATCTGAATATGCCAATAGAAAAGATAAAAGTCTTGTTAAATTCTCTAAGTGAGAGGATGCCAAAAAAGATTTAGAAATTCCTATTTCTAACTTGTTTGCTTTCCCCACCACTAGCAACTGAGGCATGCAGCTGTGGTGTCATTGACCTGCCACTGTTTATTTTTCTTACCTCTGACAACTACTAGTTCTCTAGTCTTTTAATCTTTCTGGAGAGACTAGAATCCTGCTTAGAGCCCATTCTCTTCTTTGTGTTTCTGCTTATAGATCCAAAAATTTCTCTCCAGGACATAGCCTTCCCTTTCCCTTTGTTCAAGTTTGATGAGCTCACTCTATACACATAACTCCCAGGGAAGCTTTGCACAGTGGCTGAGGGGGGAAATTGATGGAAATATGTACGATAGAAAAAAATAATAGCTGGTAGAAGATACTGGGGTGGCTGTCCTAGGTTTTAAAGCTCTTGATGGGGAGGGAATACCAAAAGGTAGTATTAAGTGGCCCATGAGCTCCTCAGAAGATTGACCCTCATTATGAGGGAGCTGGCAGGGCACATTGAAAAGATCTTTGTGTGCTCCTGGTGTTCCTCTTAGACCTCAACTTGTGTTGATGCAACTGAAGAAATGACATGCTTAGCTATGGATACTCCTATCAAAATGCTGTCCTCTCCACTCAATGCCAAAAGCACTATCACCCCCTAGGAAAACACCAGTATCAACTCCGTTGTGCCCTCTGTCTGAATTTCTTTAAATCTCACAGGAGCCCAGGACCACAAGGATGCTCATCTTCAAAAAGCTTGGAATATTCTGTAATCAAGATTATCTTCCACCTTCCTCAACCCAAATCATACATCTTTACCCTCTGGAACACACTTCAGAAAAACCTCCCTTCACATGTAAGCTCTTCTCAGAGTATTCCCATCTTTAACTAAAATCTGACTTTCCCTTGAGGACACCTAAAAAGTCTTCTCAAGTAGCAGTGGCACCTTATACTACTGTGTCTGGATAGGATAATTGTCTTTCATGACTTTTGTTGCTATCAGACTTTTATTCCTTCTTCTCTTCTTCTTTAAAACCTCTGATTCCTTTTGAAGTTGATACCAGAAGATCACCCACTATCCCACCTTATTGAAGTTTATCTAACCACCTTCCAGACTATTTTTCTTCATTTTTTGAATATTTTATTATATAATTCATTCCATCACTACTTCTGTCACAATTTTTTATTTTAATATTCATGCACACAATCCTGCTAATATCCTGACTTTTTAGATATTTGTTCTCTTTTTTGGCTAGAGTCTTATCCTCTGCATACTTTACCCATTCTCATGGGGTTATCCTAGACTTTGTTATTAGGTAATAGCTCTCTATCCACAATTTCAATGTCAAACACCCCTCTCCCATCCAGTCTTCAGATTTTTCTAACACATTCCTTCTATTTCTTTTTCCAAACAATTCACTGACCCATCTGAATTTTCAGTCCACTGGCCATACCACTTGTTCAACTCATACATTTCTCATCTACCTCAAATTCTCATCTTCCTTCCTTTAAACTTAGATTCTATAGTTTATGCTTATCTCTAGTTTATGCCTTCATTTCCTTGGCCCTTTTCATTGCACCTTCTTATATGCTTGGAAAATCCAGTGCTGGTCCTCAGCTCTCAGTCTGCTTTGCATCTACACATGTCTGGAGAAAACACCAGGACTCCCTGATCTTATCTCAAATAAGTGAGCATTATCCACAAATCTGATCCTAGTTCTGTCCAACAACCCTATTGATTTTCTTTGTAAATTTTCTCTTACTCTGCTGGATAACTCTTTTAGACCTTCTTCATCATTATCACCCAACCATCTCTGCCACCACCTTCTCCCTAAGATAACAAACTTGCTTTCTATTTCACTGAAAACATAAAAACAATGAGAAGAGAACAGACACACACTGCCACAACAAAATCTATCCAACCACACGTTTCGTGACAATGGAGGAACTCTCAGTGACCCTTATCTAAGGCTAGGTCTGTGAAAGAGGCACTAGGCTCTATGCTTTCTGCCCACCTTATGGGTCATTCTATAAGAATGACCTCCTATAAGAGGTCATTCTCTCCTGCAGCACCCATTTATCCTTCTTATCTTGATTCCCATCAAGTGATAAAGAGGCTGTAATATCATCTCAAAATAATCTAGCTTCTTTATTTCTCTCAAAGTACGCCCTTACCTAAGAGCTATCCTTGTCTCCTCCCTATACCTTTGCTACACCCAATGAGTTATGCCTCTTTCATCTGTTGTTTTCCACTGCCATTTAGCTCAGTCCCTTCCTGCCATCTTACTGAAATATTTGAATAGACTCCTATTACCTTTCCCTTCTTTTGTTCTCCAGCCCAAACAAGAACATTGGGTTATATCAACACATGATAAATACATGTAGATTTCAAGAATTGAATGTTATAAATTTGTTTTTTTTTATGTTCAGTATCTGAAAGAACAATTTCTATTACATTTTTCAAAAATGTTGTAAAGCTACTTCTTATTGAAAAAAATCAGGATGTCTTACTCTGGTAATGAAAATGCACAGTAGCACTTTCTGATTTATAAATCTTGATGGTCTTGCTGAATTACTGACCATTTCCTCAATATGTACAGTGGACTTTTCCCATTCCCTTTCTGTATATCTATGGGAATTCTATCCATCCTTTTTCAAAAGAAAAAAGTAATTATAAATAACAATGTAATAAATACCCATCTTCTCCCCACTCAAAATGAAAAACATTTAATAATTTAGCATCTTTTTCTACAGACTTTTTGTTTGTCAAAAGAAATAAAATATCACTGTAAAGAGGGTGAAAGGGTCTTTAATCACCGGCTCTAGTCTCATTTCTCATTCTCCATATTATCCCCTACTATAGGTTACACCATCATCTTTATTGACTTATATTCTCCCATCTAATCTTTTTTTTTTTTGGATCTATAAAAGATATGTGGTTGAACATAATAAAAAAATCTTATCTAAAAATTATATATATAGTTGGATGCTTTCTCAATTTTCTCTACTCTGGAGCAGAATCAAGGCACGGGGAGTACTACGGCATACTTCTGCATGAACTTGTTTGCCATATAGACATAGAATCTCTACCCATCCTTTAAGGCCCACATCTAGTACTACCTCTCCATGATGCAGCTTGGTATGCAGAACTCCTGCAAAAATGTTTTTAACAAACTTTTTTATGCCATGTACCATGAAAATGTGTGTGTGTGTGTGTGTGAGTGTATGTGTGTGTGTGTGTGTGTAATTTAAATGTAAATGTGCTTCTTAAGACTGGCACTGTATTTTGCCATTTTGACACTATTTTTAGGCATCTGCACCAGCATTTTGCCTAGCAGAATGCACACATACACACAACCCCCTTCACATACACTCACATAGATGTATATAATATATCTTTCTTTCTGTTCACCTCTCCTACTCCAAATATATAAAAATAAAGGAATGAGCAATAGAATGGTTGACTAAGGAACATGTAATGCTTCAAATTCAGTAGGTGCTCATTATCTAAGTGATGTGCTATACTGCTAATTCTTCATTCCTTTATTACACATAGCACTAGTAAAAAGTAATAAAGGGCTCTTAGCTACTTGAAGTGTTCCCATAACCTATAGGAGCATCATTTGTCTTGGTGGCAGCTAGGAAAGGAGCAAAGAACAATTTGTCTTTTCTCGACTCATATTTCCACTTAAATGTAGAGAGATAAAAAGCAAGAGACAGCTTGTACTAATTAGGAGGAGAAAATTTAAGAGAATATTGCTCTTGGCAGTGTTCAAAATACCAAGGTCAAACATGTACATTCTGTAACTCTTTGCTTCTCAACAGAATAGTGCATTGGGTGAGAGGATTTCATGGAGGAATCCTTTTGGATTCTAAAACTAGGGCCTAGCAGCAGAGAGTCAAGAGGTTTCATGTCAATTTCTTAAATGGTCACTGGGAAACCATAAGATCCTGTTTATTCATTAAACATAGTTCTTAAGAACATTAATCTAAGCCAGAAAGATGAATACATCTGGGCCTACTGCTTCTTTGGGGTACCATTACATTACTTAAAAATGGCTTAGACAAAGGTTCAAGGGCTCCTTCTCCTTCCACTCCCTCCTTTTTATATATCTTATAATTTAACAATGTCATGGCTTTTTAATGGACTTATGGCTCATTTGTATGTGATAACCCATTACCAATTATCTAGTTACTTGCCTCCACAGAAAACCATACCTTTTAGAAAAAATCAGTCTGTTCAGTGTGTTTGGGTCATTTATAGACAGATTAAGAAATAAAATAGGTGTTTGTAAAGACTCAACAATTCTTATTTTGTTAATCTGAAAACCCAGTTTTGCCCATAAAAGTGCTCATCAATGCTATTAATTTCTTAGGAAAGAATAAATAAGCTAGCTTTCTGAAATGTTCTACAAGATCAGTAACACAATACTACCAAAATTATCTTAACTAACTGAAGCTAAATTGCACCTGTCAAAAATAAATAAATATATTTTGGAATGTGGTTACTATAATTTCTACTGTACACACTGATTAAATTTCTAATTTATACACTTTGATAGCCCACAATGGATCTCTTAGGGTCTCCCCTCTAATTGTCAAGTTTCCTGTGGAGATCATTAAACCTTAAGCAGAATTAAACACAAGTTTTCTTTCCATTTTAAACTGTTAATAAAAAGTGTTAGTCCTCTTTGTTCAAAGGAGGCTTGAGTTCAATTCCCTTTCTTGTTTTTTCTATTTAGCACTATAAAATAATTGCCATATGCTTAGGTGTGATTTTACCTCATCAGAACAAGTTCCTTCTATTATTAAAACCAGTAGGTAGGCATCTCAACAAAGGAAGCAGGCATATAAAAACCCTCACAAAGAGGGAGAAATCCTGTAACAGGTACATGTTATGTTTCCTAAGAACTACATTTTATTCTACCAAGTGTAAGCTCTTTGGGGGTGGTAGCTCTTTCTAGCTTGTTCAAGACTGTATATTGGGACGCCTGGGTGGCTCAGTTGGTTAAGCGGCTGCCTTCGGCTCAGGTCATGATCCCAGCGTCTTGGGATCGAGTCCCACATCGGGCTCCTTGCTCGGCAGGGAGCCTGCTTCTCCCTCTGCCTCTGCCTGCCTCTCTGTCTGCCTGTGCTTGCTCGCTCTCTCTCCCTCTATCACTGGCAAATAAATAAATAAAAAATCTTAAAAAAAAAAAAAGACTGTATATCATTTGTCCAGTGCTCGATATAATAAATGCTCAGTAAACATCAAATAAGTGATGTTTCTGACCTTATTGTATTCACACAAAGTATCCAAATTCTAAAGCAAGTGTTGTAAATGTCTGGCCTTTAGTGGTTTATACAAATTAACTATGCCCTTATTATTTTACTCCCTAACCTAGAGCATTGCCCTTAAACTTCTACATGAAGCATGATTTAAAACTGTGTTTTAGGTTCTGTTATAACTACACCACCCAAGTCCCACATGTGAGAGTTTGGATTTTTTTATATAAATCAGAAATAAAAGAATACCCTTCTAGGTGAATGCCATTCCTTTCTCTTTCTTCAGTTAGAAAACTAAGATAAGTCCTATTTCAGTGGGCTAACAAGAAAAAAGACATTAGCTCATAACAGAACTATTGCTTTTCTTCACCTCTATATTATACTTGGATTCTCCCATTTGAGATACCTTGGAATTTTCCCATTTTTTAGGGCTTTTTATTCAGGTCTTCAAATCTCGGTATCTGGTGTGTTGTCTAACAGACTGTCATTTGGCTTTTCTTTAAGGAAGCAACTTTGGAGAACACCACAGACTCTAGCTTTTCATGCTATATTTAGAACATAATTTGCTGCACCTTCTTGGATCGATTTTGCCATCTCAGTTACTTTGTGAGAGATAATTGACATTCTTTGTGCTATGACAACTGTATGTGATGGATTAGTTCTAGTGGTTGACACTGGTTAGCTTTGTATCAGTCACAGAATTTCATGAGCAACCAGATTCAAATTCTATGCAAGACATAAGAGATTTCCAAGAATACAGCCAGACTCAACTTCAGTAAAAGAGCAAACACTTTCTTCTTTAAAGAAATCTTCAATTTTCCAAAGTCATGAAAAAGATGAAAACTCAGTAGACTATTAGTAAAACAGTAGCTACTGGTCAGCATATATTGTAATTGAAGATTTTCAGGGTATAACTATAGTTAAATGCTATTATTCTTTTATATTAAAGCACTAGAGCCTTAAAAATACTATAGTTAAAATCACTTTTTACAAATTAAGAGTAAAATTTAGCAGGTGAAAAATTAAAAATCATTTCAAAATGATGAGGTAAATACTTTATGTTTAGTTGTCTCTAAGGAATTACATGATGGGGATATATTCTGGAGGCAATTTCCACTTGCATTCTTGAAGATTAATGACATATTGATAGAAGTAGTTATGTCTATTAAAACATTGAATGGCAGAAGGCATATCCATAAGAGTTAATATCTTTTGAGGGACTTTTAAAGTTCTGTGAGTTGTATTTTCTTTTGTGATCATTGATCTAGTTGTTTACCTCCTCAAATTTTATACTCCCAAAGATTATTTTGCTTTAATATTCCAAGTTTAGATATAAAGACCTAATCTCTATAACTTAGAAATAAATGTTACTCACTCTTTCACTTAAGTGGTCTCATATCTTACAGCTACTCTACACTTATCTTATATTACTGTATTTAACCTTACACTGTTCTGACTGAGAAGTGACAGGACTGAGTAATAATAATCTGTACTCTGTGACAGGAGACAAATGACTTGAATTTGAACTAATGCCAACACAAGGCCAAAATACCCAATTACAAAGTATAAATTATATCACCCCAAATTATCTAAACAATATAGAGAATAATTTACTAATAGATTTATTATTTAAAATGGATCTGTGGAACTTAATTCATTGGTCAGATTCTTACTGTGTCTGTGTCTATTTCTGTTTCAGTTCTCGGTTGACCAGATGTTTCATATTTATAGACCTTCAGAACCATATCTCTCTACTCTCTTTCTGTAAAACTATTTACATTCAGACTTCATGGGTCTTGATTCCTGTGAGTGTATTTTTGGCTACCAACCATATTGTTCTTTATTGAATCTTGTCTGCCTAACTGAGCCAAATCACTTTAGAAGTTCCCCACTTCCAAATTTTTTTTAGAGTACCTCTAACTTTTTACTCCTTCTTAAGGTTAAACATCTTCCCTCCCTCTCCTCCTGTCTCCGTCCTGTCTACCTCTTTCCCCTCCCAGCCTCCTCTTTCCTCCCTTCTTTCATTTGTTCTTTATTCACTTAACCCATCCTATCAGAGGCTTTTTTGTGCCAAGATGTTTTCATCAAAATTGAATTCTCACTTGCAACAGTATCAAACCTTATATACATGGAGTACCTTTCCTGTGTTCCAGTAAATAGAGATAGCAACATCATTCACGCAAAATTACAGGGCCTGTAGTTTATCCCATGGTGGCTAAGTGATGCCAAACACTGGTAGAGCTCATTTGCTGAACATTCCTTCCTTGGGAAATGGTTGATTTGATCAATTTTGTAAAATGGTAGCTATGGTGAATTGTCCCATTCTCAAAGGTATGTCTATTTTACTCATCTCCTATTTTCATAAATAGAGGAGCTATTGCTCTATTGCCTGTGTAAATATGGGTTTTATAAAAGTTATTTTCACAGTAGATAGTAATTAGTCAGTGGAGACTTTGTAAAAGGATACATGCTTCTGATATAACATGAATACATTCTGGGCATCTAATGTACAACATGGTGATTATAGTTAACAATACTGTATTGCACACCTAAATTTGCTAAGAGAGTAGATATCAAGTGTTCTCACTACACACACAAAGGTAACTGTGAGGTAATGGATATGTTAGTTAGCCTGATTGCAGTCACCATTCCACCATATAGAGGTATAGCAAATTATTATGATGAACAAGGTAAAATTTTTGTCAATTATAGCTTAATAAAGCTGAAAAATTTTACCAAACATTAAAGTAGTGGATATTATGGTTGTATATGTAGACGTGTGCTCACGGGAGTTACTGGGTGAAAAATAACTCTAGAATAGAGAAGGATAACTCTGAATTAAGTACCCATTGTTGAAGGTGAGTATTCTTTATTCAACAGCAAGAGCTGGAGAAATCATCTGAGTAATATGGTCTGGGGCACCCAAAGAGAGAACAATATAAAGAGTATAGATAGCTGTACACACAGACATCATGCACATGCACCTTATACTCATGTACACACATACTGTGTGTGTCTGTGTACATTAGGAAATCATAGAGGAAAAAGGGTGAGTTGTCAGTTGATAAGGAAAATAGTTTCAGCTTCAGTCTGGACTAACCAGCCAGAATAGCCAGGGTTTCCTTAAGAATCAAAGATTTATACAATTATAATTAGCTCAGGTGAGCTACCTGTGGTCATTTAGATGAGAATTTAGATTTCTCTAAGTTGCTTTCCCGCAGATTCCTTACCTGGAAAACTAGGTAGACTATTATATCCCTAATACAAGCAGAATATGGGGTGAGATCATCATTTTACCCTAGAAAGGAGGGAATTAAAAACTTCAGACCTCTTTACTCTATCTTGCCTACCCCAAGATACCTACCTGAAAAATAAATCAGATTTCTATATACTAAACACAAGCTGAATTTTCAGTGAAATCAGCAAATGCAAAGGAGAGGGGAAGGTGAAAATGGTCCCAGAGCCTCAGGGATGATGGTGACTATATATATTTCATTAATTACTGGGATGATGATATGAAGAAAGCTCACCAAGAGCTATGGTGAGCCTAGAAAGAAGGCTTATGCTGATGTGATTATAGATGATTCATTAGAGAAATACAATTGTCAGATAACATAAAAACATTTCTGCACTATTTGCCAAAGAGTACTTAGATTTCCTGGATTTGTAAGAGTACTTAGATTTCCTCAGTTTCAATTTTGGACTCCCTTAAATTATTTCTTGATATAATTCAAGGTCAATTTACAGACAAAAAATAAAATTTTATGAGTTTATCCAATATAAGATCCAGAATTTTTACTCCTCTTTGGTATTTTTATTTGAGGACATCTATCTCAAGGACCAATTCTAAGCTGGCATGGGATGAGAAATGTTTGATATTACTTTTTTTTTTTTTAATTTTTTATTTTTGATAAACATATATTTTTATCCCCAGGGGTACAGGTCTGTGAATCACCAGGTTTACACACTTCACAGCACTCACCAAATCACATACCCTCCCCAATGTCCATAATCCCACCCCCTTCTCCCAAACCCCCTGCCCCCGGCAACCCTCAGTTTGTTTTGTGAGATTAAG
>NC_081560.1:38301753-38333960 GCF_022355385.1 Mustela nigripes | reverse complement strand
AAAAAAAAAAAGACAAGTGTGAAATGCAACTGTAAACTGCATCTTGAAATCTAGAGTAGCAACAGGATAATATGACAGAGGCTCCATGGCCTCCTGTCAGGGTTTAGTTTCAAGGGCTGACAATACATGCCCAAGACTTTTGCTGTAAGCAGGAGGATCCTACCCATCAGTTTTCAGGCATCAAACTGCTGCCCTTCCTTTGATGTCAGTAATAGATGACTGGGAAGCAGCTTAGGTGGAGGCTGAACACCGTACGTAGTTTGCAAATCTATGTAATCTTGAATATTATGAATGTTGGCCTGTATTGGGGAGCAGGAGGATATAGGCCACAATTAAGTGCCTGATCAAGCGAGTAGGAATCATAATACCTTTTTCCAAATCTCATTCTTCTAGTATTACCCATCTTAGTGAATGGACACCCAATAGTAACCTGAAAACAGATTGTAATCCCCCTCTCTCATGTTCTCTCAATTCAAATTTCAGATGCTACAATAATGATGAACTCATCTATTCACTTTTCTCCACTCCATTTTCTAACTCGCCATCACCAAATCTTGCCTGGATTCCTAAAACTGCCCTGAAAATGATCTTCCTAGCTTCAGTTTTTGTTCCCTCTAATGTACAGTCCACACTGCAGACAAAATGATCTTTCTGAAAGGAAGACATCCTTATAGTACTCAGTAATATTATTATCCTCAAAAGCCCAGATTCCTTAACATTGGTTTGTAATACTGTGTGGTATCTATTTCCTACTGATGTCCCCATCTTTATCTCTCACCCTCTATCTGTATCAAACTAAATGCTCCCCAGGGTCTCTCACCTCTAATCCTACATTTTGCCGCGTGGTTTCTTTTTCCTTTAACATAATCTTGCCTCATTGGCTTTCTCCCACTTTTCTTTTAGGTCTCAGACTTCCCTGGTCCTTAAACATGGTTAGGCTCTTCTATGATTATCCCTTCAGTTCCTCTCCCATTACCCTAATTTACATTGTTGTAATCACTGCAGGTATACCTTCCCTGTTAGGAATGGAAGCTCCATGATGGCTATGAGGACAGGGAAGGAACCTCAACTTTTGTTTACTGTCCTATGCCCATGACTCCATAATGTTTGTTGAATGAAAAGATGCATTAAATTTTTTATACCCTCTGAGATCCATCCTTCCTTCATTCCCTCTCTTCCTCTTTCCTCTCTCCTTTTCTCACTTCCTTCCATGAGCATATAGGTATTATAAGCCTACAACATGCCAAGTACTGTCCTAGGTCTTGAGGATGCAGTGGTGACAATATGAAAAACAAAATCGACAGATTCACGGAGCTCATATTTCAGTGGAGAGACTAATAAACAAATGTATAACACAATGTCAGGTATTGATAAGTGGTACAAGGAAAATAAAACAGAGCAAGGCACAAAGAATGTACTAGATTGAGGTGTGAGGAGGGTGGGTGATGGTCACCCAAAGGTCAGAGCAGACTGTCTGAATAGATGTTAAAGAAAAATTGCTCTGGACGGAAGTAAACAGGCAAGAAAGTATCCAGGACTACTGGAATGGGGTCAAGACTATTCTAATAGAAGAAAGAGACTGAGCTCAACTCTGCTCGAAACACTTGGGGGAGCCTAGTGGAAAAGTACTAGAGGATGTTAGAGGTAGGTGGCCAAATGATTTGGCCATCTATATTTGCTAATTTTCCCTTATGGAATTTAGGCTCCTATCCTCCCAGAGACTGGGAAGTAGTGATGCTCTCTTCCTTGAGGATTACATGTCATAGGGATGGCTTTTTTTTTTTTTTTTTTCTTAAGAAACACACCCCTGTGTAGCAAAACTGACAAGACACTGGAAGAAGATTTATGTCTCAAATTGAACAGAGAACATTTTTTTAAAGAAAATGCTCTAAGAAAAGGGGGGACAGGGACCTGAAGTCAGGAAGAAGCCAACCTAAAGGAAACCATGTTGGTTAAAGGTGGCATTTGTGCAGAGACCTCAAAGAAGTGGGAAAGGGAGTCCTGAACAGATTCTGAGCATGAGCACTGTCAGCTAAGGCAAGAGCAAGTGCAAAGGCAGCCGTGAAGCCTGAAGCTTGGATTTGGAAAAGGCCATGGGGTTCTAATGGAGCAAGCAAAGAGGGAGACAGGCAGGAAGTGAGACTGGGTAGCTGGGCCAAAGTCAGACCATGGAAGACTTCTAAAGGGAAAAGCTTGGAGTTTATTGTGAAACCCTGGGAAGCTACTGGAAGGTTTACATGAGAGTTTCATGATCTGTAAGGGGACCTTTCAGGCTTCTGTATAAGAAATGAGCTCAAAGGTTTGGGGGTAGAAGCAGGAAGGCTGATAAAATAATTTGGTCATAAATCCTGGAAAGGGTGGTAATAGTGGAGGAAGGGAGGCTTGACATACATGAAGATGTGTATTTTTTGATGAAGAAATAAATATGAGATAAAAGTAAAATTAAAGGGAGGCTTGAATTTTTTTGTCCTGATTGATAAGGTGAATATTGGTACTACCATGAGATGGAGAAGATTTGAAGGTTTGTGGGGCATATAAGATAAAGAGCTCAGTGTGAGTAAGCTAAATTTGAGGAGCTAAGTACGTTCGTCACTAGGGCAGTTATGTATCTTACCCTATATCTCAAGGGTGGTGTTAGAGATGGTTCCTTGGGAGTCATTAGAGTATAACTAATACTTAGAGATAGGTCAGATTTCTTCCAGGGTATGAGGTAAGAAGAAGCAGAGAACATTAATTTTTTAAATTTACCCCTAACTGACAAGGCTCTATTTTCTGACTCATCCTAACATTAAAAAAAAAAAAAAATCCATTTGGATTAATAGTTACTCACTTTTTCTTCCAATAAGTCTTTCTTCTGATACATTCAGGGCTGAATTATAGAATAAGCAAATACTGTAAGACTTCAGTAAAACAAATGTATTAGTCTGTTCAGGCTGTTAGAACACAGTATCATAGATTGGGTGGCTTACAAACAATAGAAATTAAATCTCTCATTTCTGGAAGCTGGAAGCCTGAGATCAGAGTGCCAACATGGTCACATTCTGGTGAGAGCCCTCTTTCCAGATGCAGACTGCCAGCTTCTCATTGGATCCTTATACAGTGGGGAGTGGAGAGAAGACACAAGCTCTCCTGTGACTCTTATGAGATCACATTCATGAGTGTTTCTTAACTTCTACTAATAACATCCTGAAGATCCCACTTCCTAATACCATCACAATAGGGGATAGGGTTTCAACAGAGAATTTTGGGGGAACACAAACATTCAGTCGACAACAGCAAGGATGCTGAATATGTTTTAAAGAAGACATTTGATATTTTGAGAATTTATATTAAATATAAGTAAGTGGAGAAATTTCCAACCCCATTTTACAATTTAGTATTTTTTTAGAATATGTGTAAACATGAGATAGAAGATACTATAATTTTTTCCCAATATCTCCAACTGCTTGCTTGCTTGCTTTGGTTAGTCACCATACAAAACATCATTAGTTTTTGATATAATGTTCCATGATTCATTGTTTGCATATAACATCCAGTGCTCCATGCAATATGTTCCTTCCTTAATACCCATCACCAGACTAATCTATCCCCACCCCCCTCCTCTCTAAAACCCTCAGTTTGTTTCCTAGAGTCCATAGTCTCTCATGGTTCCTTTCCCCACTCTGACCACACCCGACCCCTGCTTCATTTTTCCCTTCCTTCTCCTAATGTCCTCCATGCTATTCCTTATGTTCCACAAATAAGTGAAACCATATGATAGTTGACTTTCTCTGCTTGACTTATTTCACTCAGCATAATCTCCTCCAGTCCCATCCATGTTGATGCAAAAGCTGGGTATTCATCCTTTCTGATGGCTGAGTAATATTCCATCGTATATATGGACCACATCTTCTTCATCCATTTTTCTGCTGAAGAGCATCTCAGGTCTTTCTACAGTTTGGCTATTGTGAGCATTACTGCTTTGAACATTGGAGTGCATGTGGACTTTCTTTTCACTACATCTGTATCTTTGGGGTAAATATCCTGTAGTGCGATTTCTGGGTCATAGGTAGCTCTATTTTTAATTTTTTGAAGAACCTCCACACTGTTTTCCAAAGTGGTTGTACAAACCTGCATTCCCACTAACAGTGTAAGAGGTTTCCCTTTTCTCCACAACCTCTTCAACATTTGTTGTGTCTTGCCTTGTCAATTTTTGCCATTCTAACTGGTGTAAGGTAGTATCTCACTGTGGTTTTGATTTGAATTTCCCTGATGGCTAATGATGATGAACATTTTTACATCTGTCTGTTAGCCATTTGTATGTAGAAGACACTATAATCTTCAGTCTTAATAATGCCTGGGACTGACTCTGAACTTGGTACTAGCCTCCCTAGGAAACAAATGTCAGCTCATCCTGTTCATTGTTTTTATTTGTGTTTTGTATTTTTTTAAGTTTTTATTTAAATTTCAGTCAACATACAATACAATATTAGCTTTAAGTGTACAATATAATGATTCGACACTTCCATACACCACCTGGTGCTCATCACAACTAGGGTCCTCCTTAATCCCCATCATCTATTTAACCCAATACCCACCTAACTCCCCCACAACCATCAGTTTGTCCTCTGTATTTGAGGCATTTTTCTTGATTTGACTCACTCTCTCTCTTTGCTGATTTATTTTGTTTCTTAAATTCCACATTCAAGTGAAATCATATGAAGAATGATTTCTCTGACTTATTTCACTTAGCATAATATATTTTAGCTTGATCCCTGTTGTCACTAGTGGCAAGATTTCATTCTTTCCAATGGCTGAGAAAAATTCCACTCTATGTGGGAACATATATGTGGTTTATACCATACACCGCATATATGTTCCATTGTAATATTCCATTGTATATATGTATGTGTGTATATATGTGTGCATGCATATATGTATGAGTGTGTATATGTACACACATGCATACATACATACATGTATGTATGTATATAAACACACACACACACGCACAACAATTTCTTCTTTATCCATTCAGTAGTCAGTGGACACTTGAGCTGTTTCCATAATCTGGCTATTGTAGATAATACTGCTGTAAACATTGGGTTGGGATGCGTGTATCACTCTGAATTGAGATTTTTGTATTCTTTGGGTAAGTATGTAGTAGTGCAATTTCTGAGCCATAGGGTATTTCTATTTTTAACTTTTTGAGGAAACTCAATATTTTTTAAATGCATTTTTAAATTTCAGCATTAAGTAAAGTAAAATTGACTATGCATAGTGATGTTCTGCATTTAACTAGTGGAGATTTTACTTCTTACTTTAACTTTAATCAGTGGTAGATGAAACTCAAGGGACTTTAAAAATCAGATAAATACAGATGAGCTTCTCAAAAGCAAAAGTTTCACCATGACTCTAATATTTTGTCCTCAGATACTTGATTTTTGTGGGTTTTTTTCCTACATAGTTATTGAGAAGGTG
This sequence comes from Mustela nigripes, assembly GCF_022355385.1. Classification (NCBI taxonomy): domain Eukaryota; kingdom Metazoa; phylum Chordata; class Mammalia; order Carnivora; family Mustelidae; genus Mustela; species Mustela nigripes. The sequence goes on along the minus strand of NC_081560.1, from coordinate 38,328,500 downwards.
TCAAATATAGGGTTAGACAGGGATATTAAGTGTCCACTACATGCTTGGCCTGATTCTAAGTACTGGGGTTATAATAGCTGTTTATGAAATGGATAAAAATATTTGCTCTTAATGCAGCAAATAGTCAATAAACCAAACGAACAAGTGAAAGTTGTATGCTAAATTGTAATGGATGCTACAGATAAACACAAAAGAGTGTTGAGGAACTAGGGAGGGCTGGGTTCTGGGTAGGTTTCGAATTGGAAGTAGAATGATCAGGAGTGGTCTCATGAAAATATTTGAGTAAAAGCGTGAAACACATGAAGGAGCCAGTCATGTAGACATCTCTAAAAAGAACATTGCAGGTGGAGGAGATGGGGAAGGCAGAATGATGAGGCTGAATATGTCTGCATGTTTGAGAAATGGCAGAACAGCCTGTCTGGAGCCAAGTAAAGGAGAAAGAGAGCAGTAGGAAGTGAGGCTGGAGAAACAGTGGGGACCAGATGATGAAATGCCTTTAAACTGTTGTGGTGATTTGGCACTAAATTGTTAGAAAACCACTAGAGGTTTTAATCAGAGGAGTGACAGAAGCTCACAATATGAAAGGATCCCTTTGGTGGGCAGAACAGATAGCAGGAACAGGACAAGAGGGAAAGCAAGGAGAACTCTAGAAGGTTATTGTAATAATACAGATGAGCTCATGGTTGACAATAACAGTGCACCATAGGTGCTACAGTGGAGGTAGTGAGTCTTGATCAGAAGAATTTTGGAAGCATAGCTACTAGGACTTGCTGAAGCAATATACAAGGATTGTTAAGAGAAGGAAGTTAAGAACAATGTGAGGGGTTTTGGCCAATAAAATTGGAAGAAAGTTACTACGATTTACTGAGATAGTGAAGACTGTAAGAGAGACAGGTTTGAGAATGAAGATCATTAATTTGTTTTAGAACATGGAAAGTTTGGTGTGCCTATGAGAGGTACAGGTAGAGTTACCAAGAAGGCAGTGGGACTGGTGTTCAAGGTTGAGGTCTAGGGATTCATCTACTTCTCTCTGGTATTTAAATGCACGAGTGTAGATAGACAATTAGTCTGTGGACTGAAGCCAGGGGTGCCCCATCTATGTTTGGAAATAAGAAGAGGAACCGGCAATGCAGAGTGAAAGCAGTGATTGTAAAGAAGAAATTCAGCAGAGTGGTGCTACAGAACTCAAGTGAAGCAAGCATTACAAGAATTGATCAGCTGTGTTCAGTAAAGCTGACAGGCCTAATGAGATGAGGCCTGAGCATGAAGCATTGCATTTAGCAGCATGGAGACCATTGGTGAATTTGAGCAACTTTAGAGGGATGGTGGGGCAGAGACCTCCGTTAAGAGAGAATCAGAGGAGTGGATGTTGGCATTAGTGAATCTAGGTAACTCCTTTAAAGAATTTTGTTACAAAGGTGAGAAAATGAAAGAGCTCTTTGACTGGAAAAACTGAAGTCCGTGGGGTTTTTTTAATTATTACTGTCAATAGATGAGAAACATGTATGTTAAGGGCTACAAAGAAGAGAGATGGATATATTGGTGTTGCAGGAGAGAGAGGAATTGTTAGAGTCATGTACTTGAGTAGTGGAACAGGCATGAGATTCAGTGCTCATGTGGAGAAGATGCCCTCGACTAGGACAGGAGACCAAGAGTCTCTCTCTCCTCTCTGCCCCTCTTTCTTCCTCTTCCCTACGCATGCACACATATATACACACATACATATATACAATGGAATATTACAATGGAACATATATGCAGTATATGGTATAAACCACATATATGTTCCCACATAGAGTGGAATTTTTCTCAGCCATCAAAAAGAATGAAATCTTGCCACTAGTGACAAGATATAAGAAGGGTGAACCCTACCAGGAGCTTAGCTTCTTCAGCACTAAAATGAGAGTAATGAACTTAGTATTTCAGGTCCCTAAAATCCTATCAATTTGTAATATTTTAATGATTTTATCTCCTATGAACTATCTACTAATTCAGATATGACCATTATTTTTTTTAAGTTTGACTCAGATATAAAATGCTTACCTCCACTTGTTTTTTATGTAGGGCATCTTATTCACTTTCAAAATGTTCAGGGTAAATACTTCTGATATTCCATCATAGTGTGGCTTACAAATGATTTTAAAAACATTTATTAAGGATAGCTTGCATAGGATTCCAAACCTTTTTCTTATCAAGCCATTAATTTTTCTAAATAAAATGAACTCTACAAAATGGTGATAACTACAAAACTGAACTATGCATAGAGAATAACTACACATAGAACTTTAAAAAAAAAAAAAACCTCTTAAATGTTTTTATAACATTCTCTTTTTTAACTCCCCAGGAAAATGAAACTAATGTGCATAACACTGGAATCTAAGTTCCTTTGCAAATCAGAGTAACTGTATGAATTGTTCATTATATGCTAAAATCTAAAATAGATGAATTTTTATCATCCTTATCATCCTTTTAACTGTTCTAAATGGTCCCTCTGGAGATCTATCTTTCTCTCTCTTTTTCTCTTTCTCTTTCCTCCCACCCCTTCTCCTTCACCTTTTTATTTTTTATTTTTTGATCCATAAAGAGCTGTGAATTCTATTGTCTCTTAAAAACAATTTCACTTCCTGTCAATTTTCTTACCTGAAGACTTCCTTAATACTATAATCACTAGCAAAAACCTAAATCTCCTATTTTATGTGTAAGAGTTCAGCACTTTTTTTTTTTTTTTTAGTTTCTCAAACACATTGTTTTAAACATTCCTGATGTATGTGTGACATTGATGGGTTCCCAGAAAAATGGCTGGACAGTCAGCAAGTCTTTGACTCTGCTCAGTGCTCACAACACCCAATATGTCGAGGCTTATTGGCTCTTTCAAGCCTGAAGACAGAAGAACTTCAGTCTATTTTTTGGCAACCCAGCATATAAATGTCAAATAAGTAGTGAAGTCATTCTCAGACTGGACTAGACATTGGGAATGGTTCTTAAAAGCGTGTTCTGTGGCATTTAATTATGCCCCCATGATCTTTTATCACAAACCAAATCAACATACACCAAACAAAAATTCTCAAAATTTGTGTTCAGCCCAACTGTCACTCTTTTTCTTCTTTAAAGCCAACCTCCCTCTCCACACAGTCTGCTGGAACTGTTTTCCTCACAGTTGATCTCTGAATTGCCAAATCCTAGGAGATTGCTTCTATCCTTATCTTCTTTTAAATTTATTTTTTAAATTTTATTTTAAGGAGGCCCCACACCCAATGTGGGGCTTGAACTCATGACCTTGAGACTGAGTTGCATGCTCTACTGACTGAGCTAGCCAAGTACCCCTATCCTTTCCTTTTCTGTGACTTGGGCATTTAATTCTATGGGTCTAAACACATTTAACCAAACTCTTCTTCCCTTTGATCTCATGACATTATGCTCTCTTTGTTTTATTCCTTTGTTTACTCCTTTATTTTTAGGGTCCTCTAATTCTGCCTTTCCATAAATATTGATATTTAATTCTTCTTCCTGATTCAGAATTCTTCTTGACTTGTCAGAACAGTGACCTTAGAAGTGCTAGCCACAGGTCAAAGGCATAAGAGCTAAAACTTTAATCAAATGCCATTTTAATATATGTAGAACTTTGGTTATAATAGAACAAAAATGAAAATAATTGAGAAGAGAATAAAGCAATAAATAGATCAGAGGAAACAAAGCATGTGCTGTGGTCACAGTATGGGCTTATAGACTAACATGATGTGAAATTAATAAAATGCTTGACAGTCAGCGACTTGGAGTATTGAATCCCCATCCTCTTAAATTTTGTAATTCATGTATAGAAACTTAAATATTGGCAAAATTATGTCCTTGGTGAACTGAGATGATAAATGTCTCCCTAATAAGTAAGTCTTATTCAACTCTGCAAATATGTAGAATTAAGAATAGGAATGTTTAAAAAGATTAAAAGCAGTATGTAATGGTTTTTATGTTAAAAATCTGTAATATTTAGTATTTTATATTTCTTATACTATTTAATAAAAGTTTGTCATATATGAGTTAATAGGCTGGCCTTCAAATTGCTATTTAAAATGTATAGGGGTGCTTGGGTGGCTCAGTCAGTTAAGCATCTGCTTTCAGCTCAGGTCATGATCTCAGAGTCCTGGGGTCGAGCCCTACACCAGGTTTCCTTGCTCAATGGGGAGTCTGCTTCTCCCTCTCCCTCTGCCCCTACCCCCCATGCTTTCTCCCTCTCCCTCTTTCTCAAATGAATAAGTAAAATCTTTAGAATAGATAAATAGTTATTTTGACTTTTGATTTTAAGTTGAAATCCATGACAGAAATTGGGTTTGGGTCATTCACTGTTCATTCTGCATGAAAGCTAGAAAGCTGAAAGCTCCCTTTCCCAGATTCCCCTTGCAGCTATGGTTCTGCACACAAATGAGATGCAATCTTGAATAAGACCTGGGTTCATAACTGGATAACCTGAGGTGGAGGAGGATCCACTGTGTGGGGAAAGACTGTAGCAGAAACAGCATCGTTCTGGAGCCAACAGCCCTAACAATGGCTTCCTGATTGAGCAGATGGCAGCTTCACTGTTTGGCATCTTCCTAATGGTGTGGCTTCCTTCTAGAGTCAACACAACACTTTCATGTTTCCACATCAACCATCTACAGAAGCAGGAACAGAAGCTTTCCATTTTTTCCCCCAACTTTCTGTGTCTTTAGCAAGCCATCCTCCACATCTGAGAGGCCTTTCCTTTTTCTGACTCAATCACATAAACTTGGCTTTCCAGACTCAGTGTATCAGTTTATCATAGAAGGTTTTCCCAACATCCTCCATCCGTACACCCCATTGTCCTAGCTATGAGGTCACCTTCCCATGTGTTCTCTTTTACATCTTGTTTATTTGCAACTTCCTGAGTAGCACCTACCATTATACTCACCAGTTTATTTGTAGTTCCTAACCATATAGTAAAAGGCTTGTGAATAGAAAGTCTTTTCTTTTTTTTTGTTTGTTTGGTTGGTTGGTTTTGTTTTTTGTTTTGTTTTGTTTTGTTTTTGGCTTTTAACTATAAACCCTAGCCCCATGTATGATGGTTGGCACATAGTAGGCATTCATTACAGGAATTAATGAAATAATGAGTAAATGGACATCTGAGGGCCAGGGAAAGACCTCAAATGGCACTTTGGCCTTTCCATTAAAATAATTATTTCTAAACACATATGTGAAAATATTCCCCAAAGGAGAAGCCTAATCACTCTGTAATTCAAATGAAGTAGCAATCTAATCCACTCTTGTACAGAGCTTTCATGAATATCAGTTTCATGAAGCATCATTGAATTCCCTAATTCTTTCTTTCCTGATAAGTGCCCATTAACTTAACTGAAAAAAAGGACTTGCTGCCAGGCTCTGTTTTGGTGTGAGGCAAACATTTTACTACCAAAAATTTTAAGAGGACATAGTGAAACTAAAATAACAAGTCTGATTGGTTTCTTTAGTAGCTTTTCCCTCATAATTGTCCTATCTTGTTTGTTCAGTTACTACCAAAGAAGAGACAGAATATGGACTCTGGTGGTAGGAAGAATATTTTTTTACATGTTAGATTTACAATATAGGCATTTTAGAATTACAGTGCACTGATAGAAAAAATTTTCAACCACAGTTCTTTTATATATGACTTTGGCAATGGTTGTAGGTTTTTTTTTTTTTTTAATATCAACAGTATTGTCACAGGGAAGCATAAAATTGTAGTACAGAGGAGAATTTGGTAGTTGTGTCTGCTGATGATAATACCTGGTAAATTAAGTATAACTATCTTTTAAAATCTGAATTAACTAAGAGTGTTTATGTCTTCCAAACATCAAACTGCTTAGGTAAAGATATCTGGTAACATTTTCTTTTTCTGATAAAGTAAGAAGAATTTTTTATGTGCCAAATTATAGATCATTAACAAAAGCATGAAATCATTGCTAGTATTATACTGCTATGCTATCTATATAGTAGGGATGAGGAAACTTTTTCTTTTTTTAAATAAGATCCGCACACTGAGCCTGGAGACCAATGCAGAGCTTGAACTCAGGACCGATGCTTCTTTCCTTCCGACCCTTTTCTTCCTTCCTTCCTTCCTTCTTTATTTTCTTATTATGTTCAGTTAGCCGGGTACACCATTGGTTTTTGATGCAGTGTTCAATGATTCATTAGTTTTTGATATAGTGTTCAACGACTTGTTAGTTGTGTATAACACGCAGTGCTCATCACAACACTCGCCTTCCTTAATACCCATCACCTGGTTAACCCGTCCTCCTACCCACCCCCCTTCTGTAACCCTCAGCTTGTTTCCCAGAGTCCAGAGTCTCTCATGGTTCATCTCCCTGTCTGATTTCTTCCCACTCGGTTTTGATTAAAAGACTTTTTTAAAATTTTCTATGTTTGTCAGCTGGCTTTCACTGGATATATGTATTCCCCGAACAAAATACAAGAGCACAGCCTGTCATTCAGCATCCCTTACTTAGAGCCTCAAACCCTCCAGCAGTTCTCTTGTTCTGACCGTTGCATGTTGTTTCTAACATTGCTCTGAGCACCATTTATTCACTCAGTAAGGATGGATTCTGTACTTAGCCCCATTGTAGATACTAAGGAGCCAGTGGTAATAAAACCACGTGGTGCTGGCATTGGCCTTGTTCACATTTGTAGGTGGTGGCTAGAAAAGGGATATACAAGTAATGTTAAACAAAGAAAAGATAGTAATAAGTGCTGTGAGGGAAATTAACAGGACACATGGCTCTTCATCAGCTCTCAGCTCACAGTGTCTTTGCACATTGTGGGGCGTCTCTGGACTGCTCCCCAATTTCCCCATGATGTTGACAGTGTCCCCTGCACAGCTGTTAGTACGCTAAATAACCCTCATGCCATGCTGGGCAGGCTCTTTGGGGAAGAGGAGCATCTGGCCCATCTTGCACCCGGCTTTCCAGGGCTTAATGGTCTTCCAGTTTTTCTGTCTTGCAGAACTTTACATTTATTACAGAATACTTAATACCCTCGTCAGGAGTATTTCCATTTGAATGACTTCAGTGGTCTGGGCTTTCCTGACAACACGTGTGAATGTTTGTTGAACTATTATGAGACAGAAAGAATCACTTGGGGTGGTGTCACTTAGGTAGAGAAAGTAGTTCTGCACCAAAACAGTGAATATGCCACTTATTTTATGTGGACAAAAATTGGGAATTAGGGAAATGATTTAGATCTGGGATAATTTGAAGAACCTTGTTAGTAGCATTGTATGACCATTTAGCTAGGACTCAGGCATGGCAGTGTTCTGGGTTTATCTCAGGAAAATGGGTTCAAGTCCCAGTGCCACTAGTCACCATTTCCTGTATGACACTGTGCAAATTATGTTTTGGATTTATCCCTGATAAACGTGAGTAGAAATAACTGCTTTCTTTGCTTGATTTCTAGTAGACTAGGAGGTTTAAATGGGAATGTGCCACAGAATTATATATTGCTATTGTTTTTCCCTAAGTTTAGAATAAAAAAAGAGACTAAGTAATATTATGAGAATAAAAAGAGAATAAAGTAATACTTTTTAGGACCAGTTATATGCTAGTAGTTAGTCAATGTAGACAAAATTGTCCTTAAGTTACATATGAGGAAACTAATAGAAGGTAAGTAATTTACTCAAAGACACGTTGGTAAAAGGTAGTACTGAAATGAGAAGTCATCTAATATAGTGTCCTGTTCTCTTTCTTAAGCAGAAACATTTACAATGTAACTTACATTTCATGTCCTTAGAAGATGAGTGTTCAGGGCGCCTGGGTGGCTCAGTGGGTTAAGCCGCTGCCTTCAGCTCAGGTCATGATCTCAGGGTCCTGGGATCGAGTCCCGCATCGGGCTCTCTGCTCGGCAGGGAGCCTGTTTCCTCCTCTCTCTCTCTCTGCCTGCCCCTCTGCCCACATTTGATATCTCTCTTTTAAAAAAAAAAAAAAAAAAAAAATTAAAAAAAAAAAAAAAAAAAAAAAAAGAAGATGAGTGTTCAAATGTGGTATTTAAATTCCACATTTCAGAGTGGAGTCCTTCAGAATGCCTTGGTTCTTGTTCTTATCCACCAAAATGGGCCTATTTTCACCTGATTTACAGACTATCTTCTTTAAAAATCTAAAGTTCTTGGATTAACATGAATAAGTGAATGATGAATGAATGAATGCCCCTCATATAGGCTGTTGTAAATTGGCAAAACTACTTAAGAGCCAGCTAATGTTTTGTTCTCAAAAGGAAGGTTGCATAGATTCCCATGATAATTTTCTAAAACAATTGGAAAACATCCAAACAAAGGCTTAGGAATGTTGGTTGGTTTATTCAGTATTGTCTCCAAGGAAACTCTCTCTGTCTCTGTCTCTCTCTTTCTCTCTCTCTCTCTTTTTTTTTCTTTTTTTTTCTGTAGCTTGAGAATTAGTGTGTAGGAAGGATCCTGTGGAAGGACCTGTTAAATTATGTTAAATATTCATTTGCTCATTTTAACATCTGGATAAAGACTTTTTTACACTTTGGAAGATGCACATCCAAAGGAAATTTTAATTGACTTGGTGAACTATCTTTCTCCCAAAAAAGAAAGATAAATAAACTGGAACCATATATTTTCTCATATTGTAAAAACATAAAAATACCATAAAGGGAAATCAAAGTAGTAATGGGTTAGTAGAACTGCTGAGATAGTTGTAATATTTTTTCAAACACTTTAGCATAGTAGTATTGATTTTCTCTACATATGTATGCAGAAATGTACAAGTGTTTACAATCTTGGTATAGTTTGTAATGAATTTTAAAGGTGTTACAAACAACAGCAGCAACACATAAATGATTAGCATTTCAAATCAAGGTGGATAGAAGGTATGATGAAACAGCAAATTATACTTTTTAATAAGTACATTGTTCTACTGAAAGAGATTATTGTATTCACTGACAGCCAATTCTGTAGTGATGAATTATTGTTTAAAAGCCTTTCCTGATATTTTTGGAAGTAGTTAACAAATAACTGCTCAGCTAATTTTTATGTGTGCATTTATAAATCTTTGCTTCAGTTAAATTTCATACCAGCTTAATGGATAGATGTTTTTGATAGTATATGTACCTTCCTTACCTTCTCTTTCGCTTAAATTTTCCAAAACAGAACAATTTTCCCAACCATGAAAATAGAGCATAATATGGAAAAATGACATGGTTGAGGGTATAATTTTGGGTTTTATACCTGTTGTCCTTTCTAACAAGAGGCACTAATCACCACCTAGAATTTCATTGTTACATTGTCTTCAAATAATGAAACCCTTGTTACAGTCCCACAAATTGTGATTAACCTAAGGCCAAATTTCTACCTTATTTAGAACTTCTCTCTTTAAGTCTTTAAAAATAAAGGAAATTCTCCAATCCCTATACATTTTTTGGACCCCAAAGTAGATTAAACCTAAGGGAAAACTGGCTTGATTATTTTTAAATCAGAACAAATTAAACATTTACATGGCATTGACGTTTTGTTTTAAAATTTTTTTCTCTTATTTTAGTTGTCCTAACCATCGCAGCATTCTGGAGTAGACAACCAATAATCATTATGGTTTTCTGAATGATGAGTGCTTTTCAGAATAGTCATTAGATAAGCTGTTTATTTCTACATAAAGCATCCAATGACAAATAGGTGACATCAGAGATGATCTAGTTATTGAAATTGAAGGTGCACACAAAATATGCCCTCCAAACAAAATGGTCTCCTGAAAAGACCTGAAAGATAAATATTGGGTATTTTATTTTTTGCTTTTTGGTCAGTAAGAAGCTCCAAATGAAGAGCAGATACCCAACCAGTGGTCTCAGGCTGTGTTCTTCTCAGAAACAGCAAGAGGAAACATGACCAGTAGAAAGGGAGGAGGGTTAGTTAGAAACTAAACTCATTTACCTTAAAATTTTGCCTCCAGTTGCACTGAAAATTCATGGCTGAATCATGTCATCTTCTCCTTCACATCAAGTTGTTTAAACTTAATTTTTTGGAATATTTCTCTTATAATGAATTTCTTTTTTTAAAGATTTTATTTATTTTAGAGAGTGAATGAGAGAGAGTGAGAGGATGAGTGAGGGGGGGTACAGAGGGAGAGGGAAAAGCAGATTCCATGCTGAGCAGAGAGCCCAACATGGGACTTGATCCCAGGACCCTGATGTCATGGCCAGAACTGAAGGCAGACATTCAATTGACTGAGCCACCCGGGTTCCCCCTCTTGTAATGAATTTCTATTATTTGCCTTTGGGTGATTTCATCTTGAGCTAATAACAAGACAACAGTAATTATGCATTTTATAAGGGTTTTTGTTAAATCATGTAGTTTAAAACAATAATGATTAATGTAAGGCATGGGTACTTGGAAAAGTTTACAATTTTCTGTCCTAATTTATCTCACCAGTACCTTTATATTCATATATACTTAGAAATTTCCTCCACTTTCAGAGGGAGTCTATAGAAAAAGAACTATTCTGTAGGATTAGTAAATTAATAGTCTATTGAGGAATCAGAAAAAAGTGAAAGGCAGAATCCTCTTTTATTATCTATACTCTGTCCAATTTTCTCTTAATATTTTGTCCATTTTATTCTTTAAACTTCAGTAAATTATCATCCACCTAAAAAGAAATGAATAACTACAAAAAGAGTTTTGCTTACAAACATATATAAAGTTCTTTATAATTATGCTGACCTTTGAAAATTCAGGTCTTGTAGATGAAGATTATTTTTTCCTTGGTTTGTAAGGATTTCTTACTTTTGGTCCTACAAAAAGTAGTTTATACTGATCATTGTGTGGATTGTTGTTCACCTGAAAATAGGTTGGACCAAAGTGTAAAATTATGTTCTGTGGTTGACTGCGCTTCTCTTTTTTCTGGGCTGTCCCATTCAGGAGAGCTGCTTCCCTTTCTCCCCTATAAAACCCTTACTGAAATCCAGAACTGGCATGGAGATTGCATATTCCTTCTTTCAATTCAGTCGAGCCTCTTACTTTTTGGAAGGCTGGATGAGGTGGTTCTATTTAAATAAGCTTTCACTGACAGAATTGTCCCTGAGGCCCACTGGTTAGCCTAGGTAGGCTACAGCTGGTCACTGTAGACAACAAAAACAGCAGTTCAGATAATGATTTTTTGAGGGATGGGGAGTTCTTTGGGGGAGCATATCTTTCTTTGAGTCAATGCAATAATTGCATTGGACAAAATTAAGCAAGGAAAACTTTCTTCTGGTTATTGCAGTAGGGGAAAGAAACAAGTCATCTCCTCTAAACAAAGGATATGAGGGTGTGTGTGTGTGTGTGAGTGTATGTGTGTAGACACATACATACATACACCACATCTTCTTTATCATCTGTCAGTGGGCATCTGGGCTCTTTCCACAGTCTGGCTATTTTGAACATTGCTGCTAAAAGCATTAGGGACAGGTACCCCTTTGATCACTACATTTTTATCTTTGGGATAAATACTTAGTAGTGCAATTGCTGGGTTATAGGGTAGTTCTATTTTTAATTTTTTTAGGAACCTCTGTACTATTTTCCAGAGTTGCTATACCAGCTTGCATTCCTACCAGCTGGAGGGGAGGTGGGTAGGATGATGGGGTTACTGGGTGATGGGCATTAAGGAGGGCATATGATGTGATGAGCACTGGGTGTTATATGCAACTGATAAATTCCTGACCTCTATATCTGGAACTAAGGATGTACTATATGTTGGATAATTGAATTTAAATTTTAAAAAAAGCATATGAGTGATTTTAAGCATTGGAGTTAAGTTTGAAGGCTGTAAGGGAAGGAGACCAATCCATGGGTTATGTCTAGCACATTGAGTTATTCTTGAATTAGGAAATGTTTTTTCTTCATGATTAGATCATCTGTGTTGGCTAATTGGTACCCATCTAGTTAGGCCCCTGTTCTCCCATAGAAACTCAGGGATAGGGTAGCTATCTTCCTTAATTATATTTCAAAGAGTTAGCTGTCAGATCTTGGAGAAAGACATTCCTGGGTTATAAAACTAGCAAGAGGATTTTTAAATTATTTCTGTCTCAAAGGGGCAGAGAAAGAATGTACAAGTTTTCTAAAGCAAATGCTCTAAGAAAGGGATTGCCAGGGGCCTGATGTTAGAAGGAAGCTTGTTTAAAGTTTTGTTAAGCTGAGGGGGATGTTAAGGCTTTCTTGATCAATAGTAAACATGATTCTGTTCATACTAAACCAGCCACAAAGTCTCCTTGAGTTTCAAGAATTTATATTATATTGGACTAATTTATATTATTTTGGACTAAGCTTGAACTGATGTGCATCTCTATAACTGATCTATAAAATATTTTAAACATTTGAATAATTGAAGCTAAATGATTGAGAGCATTTTAAAATTTCTTGAAAAATGTTCTAAGGTACACTTAAAATTCTTAAATTGCACCCAATATTACATTGCCCTTGGTTTAAAAATTACAAATCTTTTCTGTCCATTAAAACAAATCATTTAACACCTCTACCAGTCATTTTCACTAAATTAGTAAAAGAACTGATGAGTACTATATGTTGGCTAGCTGAATTTAAATTAAAAAAAAAAAACCCTAATGGTTATTTGAGTAATCACATAATCTCTGATTTTAGCTATTCACTAATTCCTCTAAATTAGAAATATATTATAGGCTCCATTTGTGATCACAGTATACCTGTAATATAATATATGTATTTATAATATAACCCAGATAATTTAAACTTGAAATATTAAGTATTTAGGATTTGATGAGAGAATAAGTGAGCAGCTAGTCTATTAGAAAGTTTAAGTTTGTGGATAGAGGCCAGAATGGAGGGTTATTTTAATTATTGTTTTAATATTTTACTAGCTAATATGACATTGTTCCTGAATATTTAATGATAAATACTACTGGTCACCTGCTGGGTTTGATGTTCCTCTTTGAGTGAAATGAAGATCTTAGCACATTTTAATTTGCTCTCATAGTCTTTTAGTCCTTGGAAGATGCTCCTAGTATGATACTCTGCCTAACATTCAATACAGTGGCATTTTGAGTACCTTGCCATAAAGAAAAGTGATTTGCACATTTCATTTTATTACAGTGAAATTCAGGTCCCTATGGTTTTTTTTTCCCCTAGTTTTTTAACCGTATTATTATCTGTGTTCTTAGGGTTACTTATATTTATTTTTTTTCCAATTCCTTTTTATTGTGCTAACATATACATAACAAAAAATTTACCATCTTAGCCACTTTTTAATGTACAGTTCAATGATATTAAGTACATTAATAATGTTGTATTTCTGTAGCCACCATCCGTCTTCTGACCCTCTTTCATCTTGTAAAACTGAACTCTATAAATAGTAACTCCCCATTTCCCTTTCCTTCCAGTCCCTAGATACCACCACTGTGTTTTTGTCTCTATGATTTTGACCCTTCTTAAGTACCTCATATAAATGGAATACAGTATTTGTCTTTTGGTGACTGGATTTTTTCATTTAGCATATGATGTCTTCAAGTCTCACTTAAGTCTCACTCATGTTGTAGCTTATGTCAGAATTTCTTCAAGTTGAATAATATTCCACTGTGTGTATATATACAAGTGTATACACATGCACACACACACACACACACTGTATTTTACTTATCCATTCATTTCCAGAGGAATGTTTGGTTTGTTTGCACATTTTAGCTATTGTGAATAATGCTGCTATCAGCACAGGGTGTCCAATGTCCATTATTTCTTTGAGACATTCCTTTGAATTCTTTTATGCATATAATCAGAAGTGGAATTGATAGATCATAATGGCAATTCTAATTTTAATTTTTTGAGGAACAACCATGTTTATTCTTCCCACAGTGGCTGTATCATTCATTTTATATTCCCACCAACAATGCACAAGGGTTCTATGTTTTCCACATTTTTTTTAAAAGATTTTATTTATTTATTTAACAGACAGAAATCACAAGTAGGCAGAGAGGCAGGCAGAGAGAGAGGAGGAAGCAGGCTCTCCACTGAGCAGAGAGTCCAATGCCGGGCTCAATCCCAGGACCCTGAGATCATGACCTGAGCCAAAGGCAGAGGCTTTAACCCAATGAGCCACCCAGGCACCCCAGTTTTCCACATTTTTGCCAACATTTGTTATTTTCGTTTTTTTTATAGTAGCTATCCCAATGAGTGTGGAATGGTATCTAATTGTAGTTTTGACCTTGCATTTCCCTAATGATAGTGATGTTGAGCATCTTTTCATGTGCTTATTGACCATTTGTATATCCTCTTCAGAAAAGTGTCTATTGAAGTTCTTTGTTCATTTTTGAATTGTATTATTTGTTTTTTGTTGTTGAGTTTTAAGAGTTCTTTATATATTCTGGATATTAATCCCTTACCATACATATAACTTGCAAATATTTTCCCCCGTTCCAGGGGTTACCTTTTCACTCTGTTGAATAGTGTCTTTTGATGTACAAAATATTAAAATTGTCATTAAGTCCAATTTATTTTTTTTCTTTTGTAGCCTATACTTTTAACATCCTATCCAATGGCCAAATCCAATGTTGCGAAGATTGTGCCTTAGGTTTTTTTCTAAAAGTCTTATTATTTTAATTCTTGTATGTTAAGTCTTTGACCCATTTTGACTTAATTTTTGTATACAGTGTTAGCTATATCCTTCATTCTTTTTCATGTGGATATCCACTTTTCCCACCACCCTTTGTTGCAGAGCCTCTCCTTTCCCCATTGAATGGTCTTAGCAACTTAAATGATAATGTATATGAGGGTTTATTTCTGGGATTTCTATTTTATTCTATTGGTCTATCCATCTACTATCTTGATACCAGTACCACGCCATTTTGATTACTGTAACTTTGTAGTAAGTTTTGAAATCAGCAAGTGAGAGTCCTCCACATTTGTTCTTCTTTTTCAAGACGATTTTTAGTTATTTGGGTTCCCTTGAGATTACATATGAGTTTTAGAACTTAGAATGAGTTTTTTTTTATTTTTTATAAACATATAATATATTTTTTCCCCAGGGGTACAGGTCTGTGAATCACCAGGTTTACACACTTCACAGCACTCACCATAGCACATACCCTCCCCAATGTCCATAACCCCACCCCCCTTCTCCCAATCCCCCTCCCCCCCAGCAACCTTCAGTTTCTTTTGTGAGATTAAGAGTCACTTATGGTTAGTCTCCCTCCCAATCCCATCCTATTTCATTTATTCTTCTCCTACCCCCTTAATGCCCCATGTTACATCTCCACTTCCTCATATCAGGGAGATCATATGATAGTTGTCTTTCTCTGCTTGACTTATTTCGCTAAGCATGATATGCTCTAGTTCCATCCATGTTGTCGCAAATGGCAAGATTTCATTTCTTTTGATGGCTGCATAGTATTCCATTGTGTATATGTAGCACATCTTCTTTATCCATTCATCTGTTGATGGACATCTAGGTTCTTTCCATAGTTTGGCTATTGTGGACATTGCTGCTATAAACATTCGGGTGCAAGTGCCCCTTCGTATCACTATGTTTGTATCTTTAGGGTAAATACCCAGTAGTGCAATTGCTGGGTCGTAGGGTAGTTCTATTTTCAACATTTTGAGGAATCTCCAAGCTGTTTTCCAGAGTGATTGCACCAGCTTGCATTCCCACCAACAGTGTAGGAGGGTTCTCCTTTCTCCACATCCTCGCCAGCATCTGTCATTTTTATATTTCTTCCAAAACATTCATTGGGATTTTGATAGAGATGGCATGGAACCTGTAGATCATTTTGGGTAGATTGACATCTTAACAATATTAAATCTTCAATGAGCATGGGATTTCTATTTACTTATATCTTCTTTAATTTCTTTTAGCAGTATCTTACAGTTTTCATTATGCAAGTCTTTCACCTCCTTGGTTACTTTATAAGTATTTTATTCTTTTTGATTCCACTGTAAATGGAATTGTTTCCTTAATTTCCTTTTCAGTTGTTCATTGTTAGTATATAGAAATGTAACTGTTTTTTGTGTGTTATATTTGTCACCTGATACTTTGCTGAAATCATTGATTAGTTTTAACTTTTTTGTGGAATCTTTAGATATTTCTATATTCATAATAGTATTATATGCAAACAGAGATAATATTACTTCTTCCTTTCTGATGTGTACAATTTTTATTTATTTTTCTTGCCTCTGACTAAAACTTCGAGTACTTTGTTGAATGGAAATAGTGAAAGTGGGCATTCTTGCTTTGTTCCTGATCTTAGAGGAAAAACTTTGTCTTATGTCATTAAGTATGATGCTCACTGCATATTTTTCATTCATGATCCTTATTATGTTGAGGTAGTTTGTACTCCTAGTTTTTTTTTTCTTTTTTTACACAAAAGAAAGTTAAATTTTGTCAGATTCTTTGTTGACATCAATTTGAGATGATCATAAGGTTTATTTCCCCTTCATTCTGTTAATGTGGTATATTACATTGCTCAGTTTTTGTAAGTTAAATCATATTTGCATAACAGGTATAATAAGCCCCACTTGATCTTGACATAAAATCTTTTAATATGCTGCTGAATTCAATTTGCGAGTATTTTGTTGAGGATTTTTGTACCAATGTTTAAAAGGAATATTGGTCTATAGTTTTCTTCTAGTGTTTTTGGTATTGGTGTTAGGGTAATGCTGGCCTCAAAGAATGAGATAGGAACTATTCCTTGCTCTTCAGTTTTTTGGAAAAGTTTGAGACGTATTGGTGTTTAGTCTTCTTTAAATTTTTGGTAGAATTTACCAATGAAGCCATCAGGCCCAGAGATTTTCCTTACTAAGAGATATATGATAACTTATTCAATATCCTTACTAGTTATAGGTTTTAAATTTCTAGAAATTTATCCATTTCTTCTTGGTTATCCCATTCATTGACATAAGATTGTTTAAAATATTGTCTTACAATATTTTTCATTTTATTTCTATAAAACTGGTAGTAATGTCCTCACTTTAATTTGTGATTTTAGTAATTTGACTCTTATTTCTTTTTCAGTCTATCTAGCTAAAAGTTGTCAAGTTTGTTCATTCAGATTCCTGTAGTTTTTATAAGCTATTTCCAGCTTGATCACATTCAAATTTTGAGTGCCTAATATATGCCAACCAATATCAAGACATGGGATTTTATTTGTAAAACTATGAAGACTGTCTATATCACTTTGTTGTATCTTCTCAATGACCCAATGGGGAATAGTATTACTATATCCATTATATGGATTAGAAAACTGAAATACAGAGAAGCCTGTCCAAGGTCACAAACTTGTAAGTAGCAAAACTACTATTTAAATCCAGCCAGTCTTCCTGCTGAATGACATACTTAACCACTATGTGAAACAAGTAAATATAATAATAAGTCAATAAACAATTATTCTTTTTTTTATTTTAGCCATTAAATTTTTTTTTTATTTATCTGACAGAGATTATAAGTAGGCAGAGAGGCAGGCGGGGGGCGAGGGGTGGTCTCCCTGCTGAGCAGAGAGCCCGATGTGGGGCTTGATTCCAGGACCCTGGGATCATGACCTGAGCCAAAGGCAGAGGCTTTAACCCACTGAGCCACCCAGGCACCCCAGATTTTAGCCATTTTTGATTTAGCCATTCTGACAGGTGTGAGGTAATATCTCATTGTGGCTTTTATTTGCATTTCTTTGATGATTAATGAGCATCTCTATGTTAAACATCATTTCATGTGTCTTTTCATTATATGTATGTCTTCTTTGGAGAACTCTCTGCTCATGTTTACTGCCCATTTTTAAATTGGATTACTCTTTTTTTTTGGTATTAAATTGTATAAGTTCTATATATATATTTTAAATATTAACCCTTTATATATATCATTTTCAAAAATCTTCTTCCATTTGATGGGTTGTCTTTTTGTTTTGTTAGTGGTTATCTTTGCTGTGCAGAAGCTTTTCATTTTGGTATAGTCCCAATAGTTTATTTTTGCTTTTGATTCCCTTGCCTTAGGAGACATATCTAGAGAAATGCTTTTATAACTGGTATCAAGGAGATTACTGCCTATGTTTTCTTCTAGGAATTTTATGGTTTCAGGTCTCACATATAGTTCCTTAATCCATTTTGAGTTTGTTTTTGCATATGGTGTAAGACAGTGGTCCAGTTTCATTCTTTTGTATGAAACTGTCAAGATTTCCTACCACTGTTTTTTTCTCATTGCCTATTCTCTTCTCCATTATCATAGATTAATTGACCATACAATCATGGATAGAATTGAAACGGATAGAACAGAATAGAAAGCTGTTACATTGATATGAGTCCTTTTTCGTGTGTGCCGCTACCATACTATTTTGATTACTGCCATTTTATAGTATATCTTGAAACCTGGAATTGTGATACCTCCAGTTTTGTTGTTCTTTCTCAAGATTGCTCTGGTTATTTGGGATCTTTTGTGGTTCCATACAAATCAATATTTGGTAAATGCTACAAAAGGGAGAAAAAAGCTGGCATGTAAGAAGATACAAAGATGATTCTCTTTTAGAATGGGTGGTCAGACAAGGCCCCTCTGAGTGAGGATGTCACATTTTAGTTGAGTTTTAAGCTTGAATAAGATCCATCATATAAAAGATTGAGATCCCAGTAATCTTTTATACTAATTAATCAACCCAGTCATACCTCTCTAATCACCCATGTTTGTCCTTCTCTTTCCTGCTTTCATGACTTGGCCTGTGCCCTCTTGCTCTTCCCTCTGTTGTCATCTTTTCCACTTAAGGATCATTTTTAGGGAGATGTCTGGATGGCTCAGTTGGTTAAGCAACTGCCTTCAGCTCAGGTCATGATCCCAGTGTCCTGGGATCGAGTCCCACATCAGGCTCTTTGCTCAGCAAGGAGCCTGCTTCTTCCTCTGCCTGCCACTCTCCCTGCTTGGACTTTCTCTCTCTATCTCTCTGAAAAATAAATAAAACCTTTAAAAAATCTTTTTTATGCTGAATATAAAATTTACCTTCTTATTGCTCCGAAATCTTATGACATATAATAATTCATGTACAAGTTACCTGATAGACCCATGTCTTCTATTACTGGTAATATGTTTATATTCAATGAGCCATACAAACACTGGTCAGTTACATGGCTATGTACATCATACCTTTGTAGGTATGATGTATAATCATAATGATTATCATGACCTACAAAGGTCATGATGTATAATACCATATGAACATTACCATGCTAGGTACCAGTGCTAAAACTAGGGCTGAACCTCTGAGCTGAGAGTGGTCAGTCTTGACTGTTTTATGACATGGCAACATGAGGAATCTCTCTCATCAGTCTCTCATTCAGTTCTAATTATTCGCTGCTTGAACCAACCTGACTCTTCCTTTTGGGGAATTTAAGCTGAGAACATAGAGACAGAAGGCCATTAGTTTTTGTTTTGTCTGTTTTGCCTATAGACTTTAAGGAAAGGCAAAAAGAACCTTTCTGAAAACATTTCTGACTGTCAGAGTAAAGAGACACAGTGTAGGAAAAAAACAGACCTGAGAGAGGAGAAAGAATTCTCCTCTCTCAAATTCCCATTTGTTATCCCATCAGTTAGTAAAGTCTGTAATTTATCCTAAGGAAGGAACATTACGGGAAGAGTTAAGAACATTGAGGGAAGAGTGCTTGTGCTAAGAATCATCACATCAGTGCTAGGGACCTGAGAAAGGAGAACCTAAGGAAAGACAAATGTAGTCTCTTCCTAAATGTCAGTTGAGGGCCTGAAGTTTTGGAACTGGAGAATGGAAGGGAAAATATCTGCATGTTGTATAGATCATTGCTTTGAACAAAATCAAGATAAAATATATGAAAAAGTATATAAAAATTTTAATCTGTCTTACATACATGATAGTAAGTCTACTGAAATGAAAGAACTATAATCCACTAAGTTTAGGTACCCATCACCCAGCTAGACCAAGCTCTCTCCATCAGACTTTATGTCTCTCTAACTTAAATGGCTAGAGCAGTTTTATTTAAGCTTAAGTTCTATATTTAAGCACTTTTTGGTCTCTCACAGTGACTGTATATGAGAGAGATCTGGGCTCTTGGAGGACAGTCCTCACAGAACTTGAATGGTGCTCTTAAAAAAAATTCCACAAAAATTATTAAGAGAGCCATGAGAGGAGGTAATTTTTCTTTCACTGAGTATTTTCAAACAGAAGCTGTTGCTTAAAGCAATTCTAAAGAGGTTATTAATCAAACATTAGCTAGATGTTGGATTAATTGACCTCTTAGACTCTTTCTCGCCTTTAACTCCATTTCTTTGAAATAAGTAACGTTAAAACAGAAAAGGAGGCAAATTGTTTTACTCTCCATCCTACACTAAAACTCTAGGATATAAAAAATGAATAAAGACCCAGCTTTTTTCTGATACTTTATTTATAATGACTAGAGAAAATATATCTGCACATTTGGTTCAAATTTATTTCTGAAAATTAGTTAATTTTGCTCTTTTACAAAAATTTCTAGTTGATTCCATTAAATAAATAATTCAGAGGCTTAATGAAAAACATTGGTCTTTTGGAAGTCAAACATTACTTAAAGATCATTTGCTGAATTAAATGCGCTAAAAATTGAAAAAAATAAAATTTATAATTTATAAAGCTCAATTTTTATATTTAATGTCTGCATTTAATGTTTTATAGGAATATTTGCATAGAATATTTTCTTAAAGCATAACACCTATAATTAAGGTCTACTTTTCAAAAGTCTGTGAATCTACCTATCTGCTCTCTTTCATCTCTGTATTCTTGTAAGTGAAAAAAAAAATCATTGGGAAAACTTAAAATATTCAAAATGCATATATACAGGAAGAATTAAGCTAAAAATTGTTGATGAAATTAAAAATACAAAGACTAACATGATGTATTCAACTTCTGCTGAGTAAAAATGACTAGTGCACTTAAGGATAACCTTTAAAGATAGTTAATTTGTTTTTCGACAGGGTAAAGAAAGAGATTGGTAGTGAAATTAGTTATTCACTTTGGCCATTAAGGTAGTAAATTCATGCATAACTATAATGCAGTGCTATTGAACATTCTATGGGTTAGGGTTAGATGATATATTGAACCCAGATTTTAGAGGTTGCTTTCTCTTATTCTCATTTCTTCTTAGTGTCACTCTCTCTCTTTTCTCTCATTATATTATATACATGCCTATAACACCTATAACACCAGAAACACATAGAGACAAAACCATATACTTTGAGCACAAACACACAGATGAAGAACACAAGTGTGTGTGTGTGTGTGTGTGTGAGAGAGAGAGAGAGAGAGAGAGAGAGAGTGTGTGTGTGTGTGTGTGTGTGTGTGTGTGTGTGTAAGAGAGAGATGGTTAGCTGTACGCTTTCTACACTCCCTCAATTTTGGCAGAAGAGGTTGAAGACTAGATAATCTATGATAAATAGGAAGAAATGTATGTAAGGGGCATCAGGAGCCCAGGTAATAGAAGTGCTAGGTTGCCTAGGGGTTGAAAGCAAACTCACTCTCAAGGAGAAACTGTTGTCTGATGTGAAATAGACATGATATATGGAGGAGAAGCTGATTATTGAATTTGGGCTTCTGGCAGGTATATACACATCCTGTGTCCTGTCATGCCAGAACAGCTAAAATAATGTGTTATCCACTCTTTAAGGAGAGTAACTAAGTTTACTTCCTTGAGGGAAAGCCTCCTGTTTACCCATAAAGATGCAAAATTATCCTACCAGCAATAAGTATTATAAATTTAATACATATCTATGGCAAACTCAAAATAAAAATAGAAATAACTTCATATAGGCTTATTTTAAAATACCTAGAATGACTACCAAAAGACCCAAATTGGTTTTTGTTATTGTGGAACTGAATTTATTAAATGGATCAAATTTGTGAGGCAAGATAGCTGGAACAGCTTCCCACTGTCTTAGAGGGAGGAATAGAATTAGAAACGAAAGAGATTATGAAATTTGTCTACCTGGAAATCTTTTAGGAAGTTACATCCACTGCCAGGCCCTTTAGGAGAGAAAGCTACCTGTAAGGCAGAGGGAGAGAAATACAAATTGGGGATTAATGTTCATCTTTGTAAAGTACCTGGCCAGCAGGAATCACTTCCTTTCCGTTCCCTACCCCTGGCTTCACTGAGGTATGACTTAAACATTAAAATTAAAATTGTGTATTTAGAACGTACAAGGTGATGTTTTGATGTACGTATACATTGTGAAATAATAACCACAATCAAGCTACTCAGCACACCTATCACTAACATAGTTAACCGTTTCCTCCCCTCCTTTTTTTTCTTTTGGGGGTAAATACACTTAAGACCTACCTTTCAGCAAGTTTCCAGGATACTGTACTGCGTTGTTAACTACCATCACATTGCTATCCATGTATCTCCAAAACAGTTTGATCTTACATAACTGAAACTTTGTCGACAGGCCAGAATGTCGAATGCCTAAAGGGAGTAGGTTTTCAGGCTGCCTTGAATGAGACATGAGCTAACACAGTCTCACTTGCACAGTGTCCGTCAGTCCACATGGGCATTGGCATGAAGTAGTCTGGTTTGGGGGGATGAGATCAGAGAATGCATGTGAAGCTCTTAAGTAGAGTGAATGTCAGGCACATAGTTAATGCCTTAGTACATGTTTGCTGTGGACTGGGGGTGCCAGTGGTGATAAAGATAATGATGATGGCGTCACACACGTAAGGGGAGTTTCTGCCAGCCACGGGCTAAGGGGCCGAAGAATTGCATCACTGACTTTTTGCCTGACCCAGGGCAGAATTCTCCTGTGGACCGAAACACTATATATCTTGGTGTGGCCTAAATGATGATTGCTCACCTTTCGGGAAGTGACGTATTAGCGCATGCCCTAGAAGGGCAAAGTAAAATGTATTTAGGAGAACTAGGATGAGCTTTTCTGTTGGGTAATAATCCTCCTTCTAAGTTGGCTGGCTTTCCTCATTTCAAGCATTATACGCCATTACCACATTTAATATCTCTCACTTTAGGATGGTCCTTTAAACACCCATCAAATCCCTTTTTCTCACTTTTAAGTCACCTTCTTTGTTCTCTCTGAAAGATCCCCAAGAATTGCTGGACAACCTTCTTGATCAAATAGCCTTCCTGATACTTGCAGTCATTCATGAGGTGACCCCTTGCCAACCTATTCAGGATAAATAACTTGTTTCCTCCTAATGTTTCTGTATAGATTTTATTTTATTAAAAAAAAAAAAAACTTTGATCAATTTTTGTGGGTCTTCCCTTGATCTCCAAATAGTTTTCTTAAAAATGTTCTTCCCATTGTAAGATACCTTTTATCTAGAGCATCCAACACAATGCCATGCACGTAGTCGATGCTCCTTAAATAATAGTTGAAGGAAGGTAGGCAGAAAAGAACAAAGGAAGAAGGAAGAAAGATGACAGCAGGGTGTACGTATTTGCTTGTGTTGTGTAGTTTAAAGGATTTTTGAGAGGGACCTCTTTTAAAATCCTCCTCTAAAATATCTGCAATTCCATCACTGAAATGGATTTCTGAATATTACTCATTTCTGTCTTCAAATACAGCTAGAATGAGTCCTTAACACCTTAGTGAGAATTAGTTCATGGGGACACTTTGTTTTTCCTCTTCCAGAAAAGGCTATAAATAGTGTCAGAATATCTGTTTCTCTAACAATCACGGACTTGACGTCTATTATAAATATGGGAAAGAGGTCAACATAAAGGTGAAGTCACACTGAGTGGTATGACTAATTCTAGGCAAAGAGAGCTGCTGTAGTAATAATTAGAAACTTCTGCAGGAAAAGAAAAATCCATTCACTTTAATGCTACACAGATGAGAGCCCTCTTGGCTATATTTTAAGACAGTGGAAAATGAGCTCTTACACTTTGGGATGCATCTCCAGAAAGCTGAACCCTTACTTTACCCAGCTCTCCACTTCTGGCAGTTCATTCATCCTCCTGTGTTCCATCCGCAGTGTCTCTGCACCTGTAAGCCAGCATTCCTACTTCATTGTTGTTTGTAAATTTTTCATGTCCTCAGAGCAGCCTCTTGTCATGCTGAGTGCCTGCGTAGCTGTCCAAGTTATCTCTGGAAGTACCCGTTACGGTTTGGGTTAGTGCCTCTGCTTACCAAGTAGCCTAGAATGTGAGCAGTCTTCCCAATTCTGTTTTCCCCCCCAACCCTGACCCTGTTGCTTTAGTACAGTTTTGAAAAACATGCATGTAGGGGAATACATAAATAGGGTTCTGGTAGAAATTTTCTTAAACTCCACCAAGGTGTTAGTTGGGGAGCTTGGGATGATGCTCTCTAGAGAATGGTACACACAAAGCAGGGCTTCTCAAAATTGAAATGTGTTGGAATCAGCCCAGGATATTGTTACAATGCAGATTCTGATTCAGTAACTCTGGGTGGGATCCAAAATCTTGTCTTTCTAACAAGCTCCATGTGATGCTTGCTGCTGATCCGGGTCTGACACTTTAAGAAGCAAGAGCCTGGAGGACAGGTAACAATTTGAGAGGCATCATCTAGGAGTGGGCCAGGATGGAACATGTTTTTAGGGGACTGTGATGTGTTTTCCTGACTCATGAACCAGGATCATTACTAAAAGCCTCCGTTAAAACTTAAAAAAATAAAAAAATTTAAAAATAAATAAATAAATAAATTAGAAAAGATGTTCAGCCAGTGTTCATGTTCCTTTTATTTTTCTCACACATGCACTTAGAAAGCCAGTGTTATCAACTGGTTGTTAAAATATTAATACTCAGAAAGAGAATCGTTCTTTTATCTTGTGTTAGAAACAGCTTAAGTTATAACCTCCAAATGTCTCCTGGGCTAATGAAAGAGGCAGGGAAGATAACCAGGTCCAATCACTTTTATTGACTAAACAAAGTGAGTTCCCTGCCTTACTTTTAGTACTTGACATTTCACTTTTACTTGTCTGGTTTCACAATAACTGTGTTGTGCTTTCAATGACCTTGAGCACTTATGAAATGATGCCAAGATATATTATAAGTTTAGGTTAGCATTTTAAAACAAAATAGGGCCTATAGAAGCTTAAAAATAAATTCCTTCTGTGAACTACAAATTTTGAAGCCATTTAGCATATAGATAGTTGTTGCATGGATATATATATGATTGCACCAAATGAGATACACTCTCGATGACAGGCAAAGTAGTAATAATTTAAATAATTAATAATATTAAAGATTAAATATAGTTTTGAATATTACTAACTTAAAAATAGTTATTTGTTGTATTGTTTTACATATTGTTTTACATATCTTACCCAGCTGTCATGAAAACTATGAAATATTTTTAGCTTCATTTCACAGAGAAAGGAACCAAGGTTTGGAGACGGGAATAACTCAATATCAGAGCTAGTGAGTGATGTGCCAAGATTCAAATCTAGATTTGTTTGAGTCCAAAATCTATGATCTTAATCACTAAGCTCTCAATCCATTTGGAGCCACTAAAATTTAGGTGGAAATTATGTCTGATTTATATGCTATGACAAACAAAAAGAGCATGAAATTCTCTTTGGCACATGGCCCTTCCTCTCTGGCAGTTACCTAAAGTCGTTTTTGGAAGTACGTGATGTGTAAATTTCAAATAAATAAAATTTTAAAATGCCTTCTGCTCACCTCCAAAGACATCTTAAGTACATTCCTTTTTTTTTTTATTTTGGAGGAATGAGTGCCATTAGCCCACAACCCCCCTGCTCAAGGATCAATGTAGTATGTGTCCTTGAGGGTTTCTGTCCTGTGACTGTAGAAAAGGAGCTGAAGAAATAAGATGCCCAGGGTCTGAAATACCTGGTAATATACAGTCTGTTCTACTACAATCTATTTCTTTGAGTTGAACCGCCTCGTGTGCTATTGGTAAATTAGGTTAATGGTATGACTATAATGTGGAGTTATGTTGGTTCACACACAATTATGCCCAGCCTGATAGTGTTTTGAAGCAATCAGGGGCAAGCTTCTCAAACTTAAAAAGACCACCTTTGCAATATACGAATGCATTCATTTAGAAGAAGAAGTGTCTGTTTACTTGCTTCAAGAACTGTTAGGATTTCCATAGTGTTCAACTGTCTGGGGAAGTGCATGTGAAGCAGATGTGTAGACATTTCACCCTTAATTAAAATAATGTAGCAAAGGAGAATTCTGATTCTCTGTTACAAGTGAATGCCTTCCAGAATCTGAATCGGAAGCAGGAAGCATAGATAAAACATTACAAAGGATTTTTTGGCAATGATGCTAGCAGAGATTTAATTTTACTAGGATCCTTTAAATTAGGATTGTTACTGTTTTTGTTAGAGCTCAAGTCACAAAGTTCTACCAATTCTGTTTTTCCATAGGTTCTGTTACTTTTAGTCCTCATTTTTTTTCAGAATATGAGATTGTTTGTGACAACCCAGTATTATATGTATCTAGGTTGAAAACAACAATGAACAATTTCAGAAGTGCATTACTTTTCTTTCTTTTGAAAGTACCTTATATTTGTTGTGTACATGACCTAAACTTGCTTTTCTATGTCGCAGTCAGTGGCTTAACCATTTCCTTGGATATCTTGTGGGTTAAGTCTAGGAAAATAAACTCTGAAACATGACTTTAAATATGGGGCATATTGAATTAATAGACATCTAATTGATTCACAAAGAATGTTCCTGTTGCAATTACTTTTGATCTAAAATAAAATATGTATATTTATATTGGATTACTCTAGAGGGCATTAATAAGACCAAATATATATATATATATATATATATATATATATATATATATATATATATAT
>NC_081560.1:38280220-38301743 GCF_022355385.1 Mustela nigripes | reverse complement strand
GCAAAGGAGAATTCTGATTCTCTATCACAAGTGAATGCCTTCCAGAATCTGAATCCAGAACCAGAGATGAGCTTATATCTATATAAGATATATATATGTACATATATATATATATATATGTTATAAGAAGAACTATACACATAAGAAGGGATCTGCACAAGAAAAAAATTTTAAATTAGAATTGTCCATGAATGGATTGGCTAGTCTTGTAAGCCTAGTGAGTTCCATGTCAACGGAAATGTTTTAATGAAGAATGGTTAGGTCTCAATCAGAAAGATTATAGCAGTGGCATCTACACTATGTAAGATGTTAGATGAGACTAACAGCAGAAGTTATTTTCTAAAATAATAGTAGCTATCATTTCTTGAATGTTAAACAGGTATCAGGCCCTGCACTAAATTTTTATACTCATGTTCTATACAAGGAGTAGATATTATCTTCAGTACAGATGATAAAAAGGTTAACTAGCTAACCCAGGGTGATAAGTATCAGAGCCAGGATTTGAATTAGTATCCGTAAGACTTGAACTATATTGTGATGCTTATCAACTTAAAGAACATATGATTCTATGCCCTATGTAATTAAGATGTCCCTGGAATGCTACATCTCTTCATAAGCAACCACTCCAGATTCTAACATGGGACATGAAAGTTCTATATTTGTTCATCTGTTATAGGAAATGTTTGTCTCACACGTAGTATGGTTGATAATTTATTTCAAAAGATATGAAGGATAAGAAACAATGCCTGAACAAAGGAAATGAGAAAAACCAGGCAATGGCTTTAAAATTCCTCATAGCACAGATGAGAATAAATATTGCTGAGAGAATGAATGAATTTGATATTTTGTGCTAGCCCTTTAAAAGTATCCTCAAATCATTCTTATAATTTCATATTCCAAAGTTGTACTGACCTAAAATTTTTGCTCAGACCTCCATTCCTTAGTATATCATTATCTTGCCCTTTAGTTCAGTTTCTGACCAAGACAAAGATTACAAAGGCTCTTAGATTCCTACAGTCTCATATGCAATAACAGACCTTTCATTTTTAAACTCTGCTCTTGCTTGTGTGTTATTTAGTTTACCTGCTCATTTCTGGTACTGTGCTGTGACCAGTGTGGGACACATAAGGGCTCTGCTAACCTCAGGGAAAAATATTGAGCCATAAGATCAGCTTTGAATAAAAATGATCATTGATGTTGAGTTTATTGCCTGAGGACTATAATTGATTTTACTACAGTTTGTTCAAAGAATGTGAAGTGTATAAACGATCCAGGAACTTCTTGGGGTATGTAAATATTGTGTCACATATACATCAATTTTGATACTGAACATCAATATTTATGATGAAAAAGGAGCTAAGTAGAGTTGGAATTTTTCCTAGAACATCTGAATCAAGCACATAGATTAATTAAATTTACTGCGTCATTTGGTATGGAGCAGTTACATTACCTATTCATATTAACAAAAACGGAAAAGATAAATTTATGATTGATATGTAAAAATGAAGAGCCTTCACATTCAGGATTCTCAGAGGTTTTGCTCATAATCATTTACAAAATTAAGCTAGGATATTGTGTGGAGGTAGTGATGCTCATCAAACAGCCCATGTGTTCTCCTGTGTTCTCCAGCCTTCTTGCAGTTAGATGAAACCAAGTACATCTGATTCTAGTAAATGGATTTGAAAGGAAAGCAGTTTTGTCCCTTATGGGCAGAGGCAGTGAAATGTCCATGTAAAGTTTTCCATCTCCCTTCCCCTGGTGTAGGAACCCAAGCACATCTTCTAGTCCCAGTCTTCTCAAATTTTAATATGCATATAGATCTTATTAAAATGCAGATTCTGACTTGGGTCTGAGACTGCATTCCTAACAAAACTCCTAATCATACCCATGATGCCAGTCCACAAATCATGCTTTGAGCAGCCAGTTTCTAAATGAGACACCTTCAAGACAATAAAAACTTTCCCAGCCAAGTTCCCTGAATGACTGGGTGGAATAGAGCCTTATACTGTGCATATAGTGTGAGTGTGAAATAAATGTTGTATTGGGCAGATTTCTCTAGAAACAGACTTTATGAGTAATTTAGAAGCCAATTATAGATAAGTAAATGGAAATTAAATGACTCTAATTCATGGGTTCATAAATTGCAACAAATGTACCACACTAATACAAGATGTTCATAATAGGGGAAACTGTAGCACAGGGCACAGGGTGAGGGGTATATGGGCAATCTACTTGCCTTGATTTTCCTATAGACATGAAACTGCTCTTTTTAAAAGTCTATTTTTAAAAGTTTAAACAAATTAAAAACCCTTTTCCAGCTTTTTGTCCACTCCAATGAATGAATGAATGGATAAATGTCATATGCTAATTTGATATTGGAAGTGAAGAAAAAGAGACAAATTACAATATTGTGGTTTTCTTAGTAAGGCAATACATTCAATTTAAAGAGTAAAATTTTTTTAAAAAGTAAAATTCAAATTTTGCTGTGTATGAGATTCATTGTATCTCTTAGTTCAATACCTACTTCATACATGGAATAAGAGATTTGTACAACTGTCCTTTTATAAAGATAGCTTCCCTCAAAACATTATAAAAAATTAAGCACAAAAGATAAAATTGTAGTTGGAATTAGGGGAGATTAATTTTTTTGTAAAAGAAGAAAGTATGACTCTAGGAGCAATTTGGAAATACTGTCAGAATTCTAAAAACATATCTTAAAAGGTAAGAGCTTCATACTTGCAGTAGCCGTAAAAATTCAGGGTATTATGAAATATGAAATAACTTATTTTTTAAAAATTATTATAGAAGTAACATAGAAGAAAGTTATAAAAATGTAGAAAAATATACATGATAAAGTAAATCTTCCTCTATATTCTCACCAGTTCCTGTTCCCAATTTCAGTCCCATTTTGAGTATTATATTTCTAACCCATTAAATAATATATCTGCATTGATTATCAAATTAGGATGAGGAATTTATTACATTTACATTACCTCTCTTTTCCTACTTCTTCATTTTGTCATTTATATTATCACTGTTTTATTCCTGATTGAATATCGGGAATCTTGTATAGTTCATTCTGACCATGAGGGTTCAGGACTCATTAATATATGAACAGGTAAGTTTGGATGTATTACCTTTTTAAACTTTATTAGGAGTATAGACTATATGCCATCTGCTTTATAGTCTAAACTTTGAAAATGTATCTTGGTTTCCCTATATGTATAATTAGGAGATTTGTGTCCTTCATATGTTTCAGCTCTCTTGTCTATCCTACACGTCATAATTTTCTTAGCCATGATAATATTTTAACATGGTAGAGATGCATGACATTACTAATCTAATTCTATGACTCTACCTAAATCTGTGATATAACTAAATATAGTCTAGAGCTTAATAAAGCTTTTAAGAAAATTAATGCTACATTTACTCTACAACATTGTCATCCCTGTAAAATACATTCAATGTCAGCACGTTTTAAGTACCAAAGTGTAGGTATAGTAGTTATCTCAACATAGGAATGTAAGAAAGCTGAGATTTAGAAACATTGGGGAACCTCTGGTGTTATGTAGTTCCATAAGTGGTGGAACAGGATAAGCATCAAAGTCTGTCTACCTCTGAACTGAATGCTCTAGGCTCTTAACCCTTTACTTCAAGAGCACACATTCTAATACTTTGGTTTGCTTCACTTCTCAACCAGTACCATTGGTAAAGTGTTCATAATCTCTGAATCTTCTTCCAGCTCTGAGTGTATGGTTCTGACTCATTATTTACTGTGCTTAAGAGATAGTTACTGTTTGGTGACACCTGAGTGGCTCAGTCAGTTAAGCCTCTGCCTTCGGCTCAGGTCATGATCTTCCCAGAGTCCTGGGAAGAAGCCTTGTATTGGGCTTCCTGCTCAGCGGGAAGCCTGTTTCTCCCTCTGCCTGCCACTTCCCCTACTTGTGCTCTTTTTCTCTCTCCTGGACAAACAAATGAACAAATAAATAAAATATCTTAAGAAGAAATAGTTATTGTTAAATACTATTGTTAGACTAAGCTTGATGCCCCTTGAAAAACACATCACCACTGTAGGATTTCTTTTTCCTGATGAAACACACATAGTGTGTTATATTTGTTTTACTAATATAGCTATAAAGTAATTTTTCTTATTTCTATTTAACTATCATTTATAAAATTATTATTTCCTCTCAAAACGAGGGATGAGCAACAGATAATATCTTAAGCTATATAAAAGGTACACATTAAATGCATGGTCAAGTTTCAGACATACAGAATAGTGGAACTTTTTGATATTTTCCTATTTTAAAAAAATATCTCCCCTTGATACTTTTTCTGTATTATTGAAACATCAATGTGTATTTCCTTTTCAGGATAAAAGGTTGAATGAAATGACAGTAATTATATATGAAATAAAGTCCTGGCAATAGAAGATGGGGGCATGGCATTAGTAAATTAGGGACTTTGTCTGATTCCTATAAGACTGACAGCAAATAAAACCCCATCAAATTGTTTTTCACCTTGAAAATATATGTGGTTCTTTCTTTCTCTGCATTTTGCTCAGCAAAATGCATTCTAGCTCTATCCACGTCATGATGAATGGCAAGATTTCATCCTTTTTGATGACTAAGTATTATTCCATTTTATATATAACGCATCTTTATCCTTTCATTAATCACTTGGTATTTTGGCTCTTTCCATAGTTAGGCTCTTGTTGATAATGCTTCTATAAACATTGGGGTGTAAATGCCTCTTTGAATCAGTATTTTTGTATCCTTTCGATAAATAGCAGTACAGTTGCTAGGTTATAGGGTAGTTCTATTTTTAACTTTTCAAGGAACCTCCATACTGTTTTCCAGAGTGGCTGCAATATTTCAGTCATATGTGGAATTAAAGAAACAAAATAGATAAAGGGGAAGGGGGGAAAAGAGAGGAAAGCAAAACATAAGAGGCTCTTAACTATAGAGGATAGACTGAGAGTTGATGGAAGTCGGTGGGTGGGGGATGGGCTAGATGGGTGATGCATATTAAGGAGAGCACTTGTGATGAGCACTGGGTGTTGTATGTAGATGATAAAATGCTAAATTCTGTACCTGAAGCCAATTTTACCACATATGTTAACTAACTAGAATTTAAATAAAAACTTGAAACAAATAGGGATGCCTGGGTGGTTCAGTTGGTTAAGTGTCTGCCTTCAGCTCATGTCATGATCCCAGGGTCCTGGGATTGAGTCTCACTTCGGGCTCCTTGCTCAGTGGGAACCCTGCTTCTTTCTCTGCCTGCTGTTCCCTCTGCTTCTGCTCTCTCTCTCTCTCTCTATCTGACAAATAAATAAAAAAATAAAATCTTTAAAAAGAAAAAAGTAAATAAATAAAATCTTTAAAAAGAAAAAAAATAAAATCTTTAAAAAGAAAAATAAAGAAATAAAATCTTTAAAAAGAAAAAATAAAATATAATATATAATATATATATAATATATTATATATTATACATATATATAAATTGGGCTGTGTAAAAGGGACACATTAAAGGAATGATCAAGTTTCTGATCTATATCATCCTATATATATATAGGATGTGGATTTTGTGTTCTACTTAGTAATATAGTTATGGTAGTTTTAACATTAATATATTGTAGTTTTAATATAAATATAAATATACTTTTGAAATTGCTTACCCTCAGTTAAAACTGACACTCCAGAAGTTTCTCATCCTAGAACACTATAGGTGTGTTCCAGTTTGAGAAATAGAGAGCTAAGGTCAAGAAGAGTTATTTCACATACAGCTGATGTTTAATATCAGTTTGCTAATTAATTACTTTAAATAGTCCATTTATCTGCTCCCTTCTTAGGACTACATAGCCTGGCTTTCCTTTTCCTTTCACATTCCTCAGGGATTCTTGGCAATAGGCTCCTCTTTCTCCATGCACTACTGTTAGTGTTGCTTTTATAACTTAATTGCCTGCCATACCACTTTCAAGGGTCTGTTTCCTTTACTGTATGGGAGGGTGGGTAAGTTTTGGCCTACACCTGTTCCTTCTTTTGTCTCTGCTTTAGCTAGATTTTCTGTTCTTGTCCAGTTGCTATTGGTAACTCTTATCTTCACAGTTGTTGCTAGTCAGTCCCTGGAACTCTAGGCTAGTCATCTGTCGTCCAGGAGCATCACGATGCCCTCTGTGAATGTTTTTTCCTTTATTGCCCTATCCCCACACTTCAGCTAGCACAGAGGAATAGAGAGTTTAACAGAATATCATGATGATGTAGAAATTCATGAAAGAGATTACAATGTAATAAAAGAACACTCTTTAAACTGGAAACTAAATACAACTTTTCATCAAGTCTGAAGGGCATTAATGGAATCCACAAAGGGTTCCCTCATTGGAGCATTTGTGTTTCTCTCTGGTTCTACCTAGGGCTCTACCTACCTAGCTGTCTGTACCAAAACAAGGAAAAAATTGTGGGAAGAGTGGTGTTATTTTACTTTCTCCACCCCCCATCTATTCTTTTGTCTGGCCTAATTGAAGACAGCTAGATTCTCATATTTACTTCTACTTTCACCCCACTGCAATATCATACAATTATGTTGGCTCTGGACAACTCAGCTGTATACTCATGAGACAGTAAGGAGTGAAAATGTCAAATAATGTATTGCTATTATTATAGAAAAAGATTGGAACTTGGAGATCCATTAGGATTCCCTTGATCACACATTGAGGACAGCTGATAGAAAGTATTTAAAGCTACTTGACATAGAGTGAATCTAATTAAATTATTATTATTATTAACTTTATTTCTAAAGCTAATTGGAATATCTTAACTTAATATCAGTTCATATGTTTAGTACTTCTTGCCTGTATCAGTTTTCATATTTCCTTTACCTCCCTGGCTTCTCTGTTTTACCTTCTCTCTCTTGCTCTCTTTTTTTAATCAATCTTTTCAACATCACATATTTTCTTTCGAACTATTCTTGTTACGACTTTTGTTTCCTTTGTACCCGTAGCTGCTCTTGACTTTGTAGGGGACCCTGACTTCCTACTTCATTAGCCTTTCCAGCTACAGATAAACCTACCCTATACCTGGTCTTTCAGCGAGGGAAGGAAACCCTAACCATGAAGTTGGTCTGAACAGGCCACCAAAACGGAAGAACCAAGCACAGATTAGGAGCTACAGTGGACCCATATGGAGATGTCTATGAATGGGATCCGTGCAAAGACAGGGACTTGGCCCAGGACGGATACATTGCCTCTGTGGCCTGCTACATATGCTGAGATAAGACCAGGTGATCATGAAAGGGAGGAGAGGAATGACCCCAAAAGTAAGAAGAAATGGAAATGCCAAATATATGAT
The DNA here is from genome assembly GCF_022355385.1 of Mustela nigripes. Taxonomy (NCBI): domain Eukaryota; kingdom Metazoa; phylum Chordata; class Mammalia; order Carnivora; family Mustelidae; genus Mustela; species Mustela nigripes. The sequence continues at coordinate 38,294,397 of NC_081560.1, read as the reverse complement.
GGGGTAGGAGGACATCAATAACAAATAAAAATTATTTGTGACCTAGAATAAGGCAAAGATTTCTTAGATGTAATACCAGATGCATGATCCATAAAATTTAAAAAAAATGGATTAGACTTCATAAAAATTCAAACAACAAAGCACGATTGCTCTGCAAAAGATCCCGTTAAGAAGATGAAAAAAGAAAGAGGATATAAAGTTTTTCAGACACTAGAAAATATTTATAAATCACATATTAGGCAAATTGCTTGCATACATTATGTATAATGAGCCCTATAAACTGAATAGTAAGAAACCAAACAATCCAATTACAAAATGGACATAATTAAACAGACACTTTACCAAAGATGAAATATGGATGGCAAATAAGCACATGGAAAGATGTTTATCATTGCTTGCCTTTAGGGAAATGAAAATGAAAATCCTTGTAAGTTATTATTCCACACCTATCAGAATGGCTAAAATAAAAGAACACTGAGAGTAGCAAATATTGGTAAAGATGCAGAAAAATTGTCTTTCATACTTTGCTAATGTAAATGTAAACTACCACAGCTATTATGGAAAAGAGTGAAGGTAGTTTCTTAAAAAGTTAAACATATGGGGCGCCTGGGTGGCTCAGTGGGTCAAGCCTCTGCCTTCAGCTAGGGTCGTGATCCCAGGGTCCTGGGATCGAGTCCCCCATCGGGCTCTCTGCTCAGCAGGGAGCCTGCTTCCCCCCTCTCTCTGCCTGCCTCTCTGCCTACTTGTGATCTCTGTCAAGTAAATAAATAAAATCTTTAAAAATATAATTTAAAAAAAAAAAGTTAAACATATACCGACTGTATGACCAGGCTCTTCCCTTCCATTCTCTTTCCCTCGCAACCTCTCTTTCATCCTTTCCTCCTCTCTCCTCTCCCTTCCATTCTAATCCAGATTTATCCACTGGTTTTTCTTTTCTCTTAGGCAGAGAATTTAAGTAACTGTAAAACATACTTATTTTATTTTTTATTTATTTTCTTAAGATTTTATTTACTTATTTGAGATAGAGTGAGAGTGAGAAACAGAGAGCACAAGCAGGGGGAGCAGCAGGCAGAGGGAACAGCAGGCTCACCACTGAGCAGGGAGCCTGACGTGAGACTCCCGAGTTCCAGAACTCCGAGAACATGACCTGGGCTGAAGGTAGACACTCAACCAACTGAGCCACCCAGGTAGGTTCCTCTTAAATTATTTTAAATAGGCATCTATTCACCATGTATTTGCATAATGTTGGCTTCGAGTAACAGAATTATTTAATAATATATTTATTAATATATTAATAAATATAGGTCGAGAGGCCCCTAAGTGGCTCAGATGGTTAAGCAGTTAAGTGTCTGCTTTGGGGTCAGGTCCTGACCTTAGGGTCCTGGGATCAAGTGGGGTGGGGGGAAGGAGGGGTTGATGTCCTGGCACCAAGGTTTTAGATCAGCAAAAATTCAATGACTTTAGCTCCATTTCTTTGTGGTCCTTTGGTTTTCATTACCTGTTTCCCTGTGGCTTTGCAACCATAAACCACAGCACTGAGAGGAAGGGAGAAAGTTGTTTAAATCAACTCTAACAAGAGTGAGAAAATATTCTTTCTAGAAGAACCCAGGAAGTCTTTTCTTGGGTCTCAGTGTTTTGGAATGAGTCACATATCAATTTCTCAACCAATGCCTATGTAGAGGAAAATTCCAAGTCTGTGCATCCTTAAACCAAATACTTTAGCAAGGCCCATGAGATTATCCTGACTATCTTGGGTTAATCAGAGTTTACCTCTGGAGGTGGGGGGTCAGCCCCCCAAGTTGCATATTACAAAAAGCACACAAACTTGAAATAGATGTACAGATGTAAATCATAATGTCAGCTGCACAATATGTAAATCTTCTCTTGTGCACATTTTTGGAGGAAGCAAAGCATTTTATACCAACAGTGTAAGCTGTATTTTAGAAGATGACAAAAATGCTTAAGCTTGTCCTGCAAGCTGATATAACATTAGTTCTATTAAAGTACTACATTTGCTTATATCAAGCCAAGAATCGTCACATTAGAGAATAAATGTGAAACATTCCCCTATTTGAGAATTCTGTAGTATCTATGCTATCCACCTAGGTAGCATTTAATGTTTTTGACAATTGAGATGTCATCTTTATGATAATATATATAATATAATTTTCTGCAGTGAGAGCAATATTCTGGCTGAGATATCCATCTAGAGTCATTATTGAATGATGAGAAAAAAAAAGATTGCTTTGTAATAATAAAAGTCATTGCCAATTCATTGGTTTCTCTTTTCCTCAAGTCGTAATAAATGTGCTTAGAAGAGTTTACACATGGGACCAAATTTTGCCTAGATTTCTGTTCTGGCATAAAGTTTGACTAAAGGCTTTTTCTATTTCATTGACTAACCTTATTTAGTGACCCCGGCCTTCCTCACTTTGTGATTCAATGTCAAGGCATAGATTTCCCATTGGGTAAGATAACAAATCAAACAAAAGTAGTCTTGAGACAGCAAGCTGGGTGAACAAGCCTGTCTTCTCTTGCAGTACCTTCCAGAAGATTAACTACCTGCCTTATCTTTTCAGTTTGTCTACTCTCCCCTGGATGTTGGCCAGTTTGAGTCTTTTAATATTCTCTTTGTCATGGTGCCTGGGAACTGGTGACAAAAGCCCAGCTCTCTAAAGATCCTTGCAGTAATTGTGCACACATACATGCACAGTAAATTTAGAGTGAGGCTTTCTATAAGAATACATTTAAAGCAGCAATCTTAGCGATCTTGGAGCTGCTCCAAGGGAATCATGGAAATGAAATGAGATCTTTCTCCTTGTGACTGTCAACATTTTCAGCATGGTTGCCCCACCTCCCTGTTACCATCTGTTTCTCACCTCATTTCCTGATTGTCTCATTTTCCACTTTGTCATTATTTCTTCCATCTCTCAAATATGGAAAAGGAAAGACCATAAATCTAAGTGAATAACATTATTTACAAATTTTGGTATTATCTTCCCTATTAGAGATTCCTTCTATCAGTATTTATTGAGCACTTCTCTATGCAAGACTCTTGAAGGTATTTTGAAAGATCCAGAAATGAGACCAAAAACTTCAAAAAGCTTTACTAGAGAAGGCTTATTTCAGGCTTAGAAATAAATGCCATGTGAAAGGAGTAGATAAAGCACTATGGCCAATCAAAGGAGAGAGAGTGAACGAGTAAATGGGGAGGTAATGGTATCAAAATTGATCCTATGTGTTCTAGGGTCAGTGTGGGGAGACAGCCTCTTGCTCCAAATATTTTTTCCATCTACTTTTTGATGCTTAATGTCTGCTATGCCGTGCAATGATTCTCTTTAATTATAGGTTTGACCTTTACTGAACTACTCATTAATGCTTAATCATTTCTACCTCTGGGCAAACAATTGGGTATTATTTAAGCCCACCGGTTTTATTCCTTCTCTCTGGCTATCAGCGAATAGAGGAAGCCTTGAAACTGCACTACTGTACTGTCACCCTCTGCCTTAGGAATATCTTCATGGATACAGTGGAAGAGTGGCTTCTTCCTATATTCTCTCCATAGCATTCTACATGTTTCTCTATTATAGATTGTAGGGCATTTTACTATAGTTACCTACTTCTACATGTATCTTCCTCACTAGATGGTGAGTCTTTGAGGACATGGAATGGATCCTGAGCATGACTGTTTTCTCAGCAATTTTATAGAACCTGAAAAACAATAGGTACTCAGTACATGTTAGCTAAATGAATGAATGAATGAATGAATGAATGAATAAATAAACAAGTTAATAAAGGAGCCTAACCTGCAGCCTATATGTACGTACTGGAATTCATGAGCTGGAAATTCATGATACAGAGATAAAGTAAATAATGCTTTTCAACTTTTTCTTGCCAGCTCTCTGGCACCAGCAGGGTGGGGCTTTCCAGTGCTGTCACTTGGAGGGGAGCCTAAGAAAAAAAGGAGCATCATCGACCTATCTCTGCAAAACTCCTTCCAGTTCGAGAGCACACACAGTTTTCATTTTCCTTGCAGAGTGTGCCGCCCACTCAACACTCCCCACTTATGTTAATTTATTGATGCTCCAGAACCTTTTTGTCCTGAGACCTGCCTACACATAAATTTATTATGACAGAATCTCAAACATGCACAAAATAAAGAGAATCCCCATAAACTTATCATCTTGATTTAATAATTAGCAAGATTTTGAAAAAAAAAAAAAAATGGCGCAAATGATTCTCTTTCTGAAGCCTCACCCCCCAAAAGTAGAAAGGTGCGAGAGGGACTTCACATTATTCCAACTTTCCATTTAGCACAATCTCCTTGTGTTTTGGTGATCAGGCCCTTTGGTGATTTCAGGCCCTTAATCTATTCAGAACTTTTTAAACTGGGATCTGGATACCTATAATTTGTATAGACTCACCTCAAAATCCCAAGATCCTCAGTCTAACTTACAACGAAATAGGCTGAGAACCATTCGAAGGTTCTGGGCTTTCCCAAGGGAAGAAATGGTTCCTGAGCTCTAAAGTGTTGGGAAAGCACATTGTGACTCTGAACTTTCAATGCCATAGATCAAATCAGGAGACATTTGTATAATCAGAATTTCAGTTTAAGACAAACTTGGGGGCGCCTGGGTGGCTCAGTGGGTTAAGCCGCTGCCTTCGGCTCAGGTCGTGATCTCAGGGTCCTGGGATCGAGTCCCGCATCGGGCTCTCTGCTCAGCAGGGAGCCTGCTTCCTCCTCTCTCTCTCTGCCTGCCTCTCTGCCTACTTGTGATCTCTCTCTGTCAAATAAATAAATAAAGACAAACTTGGGTGGAATTCCTAGCATTACCTTACAGAGTATGGATGTTTAGTTGTAGGACGTGACAGAGAACATCTGTTTATAAAATAAATCCAACATGCATTACCTAATAGTTACTGAAAGACCTCTTAAAAATGAACCAGTACCCTAATGCAGCTTCACCCAAGGACAGCAGGGAAAAGGATCAGCTATGGCTGGAGTGTATCTACACTGTGTAGACAGCAAAGCATATCAGTTCTGCTTTGTAACTCTCTGGGCTTAGCATCTTATTTTTATCTCACCAATATGTTATAAAACTAGGATTCTGTTCTATTTATTATTCTAAATTCCAAATCAACCTCTTATTAGATGAAATAAAAGTACTAAAAGGATTTTAAAATAATGAAACAATCTCTCCTGGAACTATAAAACACAGTAGTGAGAGAGAAAGAAAAGATGGTAAATAGCATATATACTTATTTACCTAATGTGAGGATTCTATTTACAAGCAAGTAAAAAGGAAATAATGTCATACTTGGTATAGAGTAGGAAACAGAAAAAAACAACAATAGAAATACAATATATTATATTTAATGTACTGAAACTTAATTTATAATCAGGAATATGTGAATTTAATCTCAATTTTAAAAGAGTTATATGAACTGGAATTCTATCACATGCCATAAAAACTTAGTCCCCCGCAATTCTTAAAAAGGTGATCACCGATAATAATTTGATGCGTTTTCTTCCATACTCATTCTCTCGTCCTATGTGTGTGCACACACACACATACATGCTTACACACAGGTTTTGATTTGAAGTTTACATATATATTTTAGGGCACTCTGTTCAAGAAAAAGAGCACAAAATTATAGACACAAAATTAGGTACAATGTTAAAAAATATTTGGAGTTTGAGAACTTGAGAAAAGGAATTTGAGAAAAGGAAATAAAGCAAATTAAAAAAAAATTAATCTAACAAATACCACAAAATTATAAGATCCAGGAAAAAATGCTTTCGTTGACTACCTGACATAGCCCTGTAATTCTTACTCCTACATATTTTTGGGAGATAAACATTCAACTTTATTGTGAAGTGTAGTTGACACACAATGTTACATTAGTTTCTGGTGTAAAACATAGTGAATCAACAAGTCTCTATGTTATCCTGTGCTCACCATAAGTGTGCCTCCCGTCTGTCACTGTACAGTATTACAGTATCATTGACTGTAGTCCATATGCTTTACCTTTCAACCCTGTGGCTTATTCATTCCGTAACTGGAAGCGCGTCTCTCCCGCTCCCTTTCACTCCTTTTTCCCGTAACCCCTACCCCCATAGTTATGTCGTCTTCACATTGTATTTCCTCTTGGTATGAATTATACTCTTCATATAAGCCTGATGTTATTTAGAAGGAATTTTTAAGTTCAGTCAGAAAACTTCCTTCTTTTTTCCTCTGAGGTGTTGCTAGGTTCTACCCCAGGGTTTAGTTCAATAGTCAGAAATAGAAGCCCTTCCAAATGAGATAAAAGATGAAAGTAACTTGCTGCTTAAAAACACAAGGCAAGTTTGTCATTAAACCAAATTGGATTAGAAGACTACACCTTCTTTCCTCATTTTTTTTTTTTTTTTTTTTTTTTTTTTGTCAGTATTGGGAGAGAAACTTGGGAAGCTACACAGAGAGAACAAAGGTTACTTGAAAGCCTCTCCTTTAGGGAAGGCTTGAAAGACAACTTTCTTGATATTTTTCTCTCCTCCTTCCCATATTTTGAGTTACTTTGGGCTCTGAACTGGAACCAAGGCCTAGGGATTCAATCGTGGCTATGATCATGTTTGTCAGAGGTCTGTCTTAAGTCACTCTCTGCAAAGAACTAGTGTGTGAATGTATTCGTTCATAGTATGGCTTTAAAAAATTTTCTTATACATTAATTTAAGCCTACGCATTTGTTTTAATTCTGGTTTTGAGCAAAATGCTTAATAAATTTCCTCTACACATTTTCTTTTAAATATTATAAAAAGGGTTATAAAAAATTTCCTTTAAGCACACTCTGGTTGCATTTATTAACTTTTATGTATACTGTTTTATTTCAATTATATTTTAAATTGTATTTGTCTAGTTCTTCACCTCTAAGTTTAAGGATTCTTTTTTTCTTTTTCTTAAGGTTAGAGTTTTAGGTTCCCAATTTGCCCAATATATATGTGTGTGTGTGTGAGCATACATCTATGTAATTCTGATAATAGCAAGCTTTATTAAATTCTTATCAGAAAATGTGATTATAATAATTTCTGTTTGGGGAACTTGTCAGTGTTTTCTTTGTAACCTGTGGTGTGAGTAACTTTTAAAAATACTTCTTGGACATTTGAAAGTAATATATTCTTCTCTGGTAGAGAGTTAGCATTTGGCCTACAAATTATATTTTTTAAAGAAAAAAGTAATAGTTTTTGTTTTCTCTGTAGTCAGTATTCTACTTCTTGGCAAATAAAGATTTAGACTGTGAGATATGCATTAGGATGTGCCTTCTATTAAAATAAAACATCTGTGAACCATTTAATGTTTGGGGGTCCTGACTTGCACCTTATATAAAGACAAGGATCTTGGGGAATTCAGTGCTCAGTTAATAGAGTGACTGAGTTAGTGTACTTGCAATGCCCCCGCGTGCTGGAGGAATTGGAAGGGCATGGGAAAGAGTGGAGAATCCTGCAAAAAATACTGTTTTGCTTTTCAGAAAGGTGTTAGATTCCAGAAGCGATTGGCCTCCCAAGGAAATGAGTCCGCCCTCGAGGTATCTTTCGATGGAATTTTAACAGAGAATCTTAAAAAATTATTTTGTTAAAATTCTGCAGCAAGGAAGGAATTCAAACACGTTATCTCTTGAAATTCTCTGCCGCAACTATCTCAAGATTTTCACTATGAGGATGATATACATTTTTAGAAACTCCCATTCTCTTCCCTATAATATCCTCACGTATTTTTTCTATCTCACAACTACCTAAATCCTTTTTCTTTCTAGATTGCTAGGGCTTCTCTACTCATACAATATCCCTCTTCCATGTTTTGACTGCCAGCTTCTCAACCACCCCCCCCAAAAAACTTGATCAAACAAAGCCACACCTGTAGATGTACTGCAGTAAGGGAGAATAGAGCTTTCCCAAAATTTTACTAGTGACATTTCAAAATGGGGAGGTTATGAGAGGATATTTTCAAGGAGTTGGGACCTGGGGTGTATCACTTTAAGATGGATCTGACAAGAAGGAGGAACTTCTTGGGACTAGACAAGGTGACGTAATATGACATAATAGCGTTGGATTAGTGGAGAAAGCAAAGTGACAGTCTTGAATGAGCCTTGATGAGTAAGCTGTCTGGTCAGTTCACCATCTTAATTTCCAGAACAGATACTGCAACTAGGTGAATATTTGTTCCATCTCAATATGGTTTAAGCCAAGGTTGGAGAATTAGGCTGTTTTCAGTTCACACTGGTCAGTGTTTAAAATGCCTCTGCCAACTATTCTTTCCCTTTTTTCCCTACCAACCTCGAACCTTCTTTCCCTACGTACCTCACTCTCAAGATTGTTTCAATTCCTCTTTCTGTTGACAACTATTTCTACCCTTTTCCCTCAGAAACACAAAAACGGTTCGGGACAGAAATAATTCTTATGACTGAAGGGACAATATCTCGTCTCAGAAAGGAAGACTTCTTAATAGTCCTACAAAATCTAAAAATCAATAACTTTTCCGCGGACATACTTGTTATTTTGTCAGTCTTTTCCCATCCTTTTCCCCCCTCCTTCCCTGCTTCTACTCGCTTGCAAATTCTCTTCACGTGATTTCCACTGTACTCCACTCCACCTGTACCAAACCACCCACAGAACAAATGAATGGAAACCAGGCAAGAGGGGAGAGTAAAACTAGATAGAAAACTGAGTCATGATTAGTAAGCTCTCCTGGAAGCTTTTTAAAAGAATATTTTGTTTTTGTTTTTGTTTTCGTGATGGATTCCCCTTTCCCAGTTTTCTATCCTGGTTTTTCTTGCAGATGATACATGAAAGTAATTAGGAAGACTTTCTTGTTATGGAAGGGTAAGACAAAAAATATAAATTAGTCCCTGAAAAAGCAGCATAGAGACGGTACTGAAATAGATTGCAGTATCAGTGTCGTGGTGTTATTTATACTTTTCCCGGGAAGGTGTGGAGGGAGAGCCGCAAAGCAGAAAGCTATTGTTTTATCCTTATTTCTTATATTCTTCTTCCCACTTCCATTTTTTAAATTTTGAGCTTTCGAACCTATACAAAAATTGAAAGAATGATGTGATGAGCACCTATATGCCCCTCCCTCATATTCAACAATTTGAACATTTTTGTAGAATACCTAGCCATAACCCTAGTAGTATTTAGCACTAACTACCTCCACATGTATTTCCTAAGAATAATCACATCTTCCTACAAAGCCATGATGCACCTGTCACCATGGTGATTATGTTGATGGCTGGTGGGGGTTAGTATAGAATCAGGCTCATTTCTCTATTGCACATGTAAGATACCCTACCAGAAAAGGGGTTGGTTCTTTACATTTAATTAAAAATTATAATGGAAATTTCAAATCTCCTCACTCAAACAGTATTTTGGAATGATCTTGTCTCTGGAAATAAGGTTTGAGAATATATTCCAGGTGATCTTAATACTCATAGCTAGTTTTGAAAATTGAAAAACTTTTTTTTTTTTTTTAACTATCCATTCTTCTTTTTTTTTTTTTTCCCCAGCTTTATTGAGGTATGATTGGCAAATACAAATATGTGTTTTAGGTGTATAGTGTGATGATTTGATATAATAGACATTGTAAAGTAATTACCACCATCAAGCTAAAGAGTTTCTGCCTAGCAGAGGAAAAAATCAACAAAATTAAAAGGCAGCCAGTGAAATGGAAGAAAATATTTGCAATGAATTATTTTTCTAGTTGTGATTCTCAGAGGGCTCCAGGGTCAAACTTCCTGAGCAGAAACCCTCCTCTCCCCCAGGCTCAGAGATCACTAATGGCATGACTCTACATGAAAAAAGAAGTTGAAAAGATCCCTAGAGGTTGCTAACAGTAAAAAGTTGACAAGATAAGAAGGAGCTTACCAAGGCTACTGGGTAGGCATTGTTAGTGAAGTATAGGGACACCAAGGAATACTTCCTAGGAGGCAAGTGAATAAAATATATAAGGGGAAGGAATGAAAAGTAGTATCAAAATGTTGAAAAGTCAAGGAAAATGAGAGCTGAGAATTGACTTTGGCATAGTGGAGTTTTCGGTGACCTTGACATGCAAGATTATAGTTGAGTGGTGGGAGTGAAAGCTGAAATGACTGGTTTCAAAGAAAAATAGTGGGGAAGAAACTAGAAACCAGGTGTATGAGCAACTCTTTTGAGGTGTTTTATAAAGGGAGAAGAGATCTACAACAGTGACTAGACCACCAGGGGGCATGTGTAAAGGGAAAGAGCTGTTAGGTGGGAGAAACTGTAGCATATTTATATGCTGATGGGAATGATTGGGAGAAAAGGAAAATTGATGATATAGGGGAGAGTAGCCAGTTATTGGAGGAATTTCCTTGACTAGGTTAGATGGCTTAGATCTAGTATATATTGGACATAAGATAATTCTTATATGTACACTTTTTTTTTCAAGTAATTTGTACTGGAGTCTGGATGTATGTTCAAATTTATCTTCCCAGTCATGAATTTAATGTTCTGAAATGGAAAAGTACAGTCTAATTAGTTTATCCATAAGAACAGGAAGGAAGCAGAGTACATGGAATCTTCTTACTCCTTATATATTTTCATTAGATTGAAAGCAACATTATTGATTCAGGGTGAGCATTAGGAAAGGGTGTAAAATATTTGTGAGAGAAGGAATGAACTCATCTCCTAAGAAGGTAAATTAGATGAACTGGGTAAGTATAGTGGGAAAAGAATAGAGATATGCTGTGGTTTGGAGTCTGGACAGTATTTTTATCGATCACATCTCTCCAGAAAGAGTAATGCTCCGGATAAAGAAGGCAGAAACTGCAGGAATACGAGAAAATTGGTGAGAAGAATTTTGTTTTTGCAGAAAGAAGGAGTGGGTGGATATGATCTGAGGGGAAAATAGGTATGCTTAGTCCTTCCATTTTCTTCTGTGATCTTGGGGAATCATCAAGAATTCAGGATATAAGTTTTGTGAGAAGAGTGAAGAGTGGAGCTGGAGACATGTGTTAGAGGATGTCAGAGTGGCCATATTTATTTTCAGCCCTTGGTTGCTGTGTTTGGAGATGAATTCTCTGGTTAGGGTCCTTAGATTCTTTGCATATACTCCAGCTCTGTAATGGGTAAATCTGAAATCTTTGCATCTGGGGATTAGATCCTACCCTCTTCTGATCTTAACAGGATGAATAAAGACTTGCTAATCTTATGATCAAATGTGCATAAAGCAATAATAAAATTGCTATTACTTCAACATAAATGTGAGGTCAAATTAATGTGGAAAACCAGTTAAATTCTCTGTGATCATGTAAACTATCCAACATAGGCACTATTTCTCCCAAATCTGGTATATATTTTCCTCTGTGTTATTTGATACCCTTTGCATTTTGTCTGCCAAGTGAAAGTTCACATTCTATTATTTGTCCAATTGTGTGTATATCAAAATGGTTCAGAATAGTGTCTTGCATATTCAAAGATCAAAAATTGAGTAATGAGCTGATTTTCAGACTGAAAATGTATATACTGTTTGTTATCAAATTTGGCAAATAGAAACCTTAAACTCTTAAGGATGGTACTCAACTCAAAGCACAGTTGATCAAAAGACATTTCTTTTTAAAGCTACACTATTTTTTTTTTTTTTTTTTTTGGTACAGAAACCTCTCTTAGTTAACCTACATTAATTAGGGTAGACTTGCTTGTGCTAACAGATTTCACTATTTCAGCAATTTTACACAATAGAAGTTTGTTTCTTACTCACTCTCTGGTCCTGGGAGGAAGTTCAGGTTGGGTTTGTTCTACTTCAGATGATCAATTAGGGATCTGTACATTTTTCCATACTGTATTTCTGTTGCCATTAGGGTCTTATAATCATGGGTAGCCCACTAGAACAAATGGGAAAAGACTGGAGGAGATCACGAGAAGTTTTATGTCCCAGATATATTACAGTCACTTTAAAAAAAATTTTTTTTAATTGTTTTATTAACATATAATGTATTATCAGCCACAGTGGTACAGCTCTGTGAATCACCAGGTTTATACACTTCACAGCACTTACCATAGCACATACCCTCCCCAATGTCCATAACTCCACCACTCTCTCCCTACCACCGTCCCCCAAGCAACAGTTTGTTTTGTGAGCTTAAGAGTCTCTTATGGTTTGTCTCCCTCCCAATCCCATCTTGTTTCATTTATTCTTTTTCTACCCCCCAAACCCCCCATGTTGCATCTCAACTTCCTCATATCGTGGAGATCATATGATAATTGTCTTTCTCTGATTGACTTATTTCGCTAAGCATAATGCCCTCTAGTTCCATCCACGTCATTGCAAATGGCTAGATTTCATTTCTTTTGATGGCTGCATAGTATTCCCTTGTATGTATATACCACATCTTCTTTATTCATTTATCTGTTGATGGACATCTAGGTTCTTTCCATAGTTTGGCTATTGTAGACAGTGCTGCTATAAACATTCAGGTGCACATGCCCCTTCGGATTACTACATTTGTAGGGTAAATACCCAGTAGTGCAACTGCTGGGTCATAGGGTACCTCTATTTTCAACTTTTTGAGGAACCTCCATGCTATTTTGCAGAGTGGTTGTACCAGACTGCATTCCCACAGTGTAGGAAGGTTCCCCTTTCTCTGCATCCTCGCCAACATCTGTTGTTTCCAGACTTGTTAATTTTAGCCATTCTGACTGGTATGAGATGGTATCTCTTTGTGGTTTTGATTTGTATTTCCCCGATGCCAAGTGATGTGGAGCACTTTCACGTGTGTCTGTTGGCCATCTGGGTGTCTTCTTTGCAGAAATGTCTGTTCATGTCCTCTGCCCATTTCTTGATTGGATTATTTGTTCTTTGGGTGTTGAGTTTGATAAGCTCTTTATAGATTTTGGATACTCGTCCTTTATCTGATATGTCATTTACCAATATCTTTTCCATTCTGTCAGTTGTCTTTTGGTTTTATTAACTATTTCCTTTGCTGTGCAAAAAATTTGATCTTGATGAAGTCACAATAGTTCATTTTTTCCCTTGCTTCCCTTGCTTTTGGCAATGTTCCTAGGAAGACGTTGCTGTGGCTGAGGTTGAAGAGGTTGCTGCCTGTGTTCTCCTCAAGGATTTTGATGGATTCCTTTCTTACATTGAGGTCCTTCATCCATTTTTAGTCTATTTTCATCTGTGGTATAAGGAAATGGCCCAGTTTCATTTTTCTGCATGTGGCTGTCCGATTTTCCCAACACCATTTGTTGAAGAGACTGTCTTTTTCCTTTGGACATTCTTTCCTGCTTTGTGGAAGATTAGCTGACTATAGAGTTGGGGGTCTATTTCTGGGCTCTCTATTCTGTTCCACTGATCTATGTGTCTGTTTTGTGCCAGTACCATACTGTCTTGATGATGACAGTTTTGTAATAGAGTTTGATGTCTAGAATTGTGAGGCCACCAACTTTGGCTTTCTTTTTCAACATTCCTTTGACTATTCGAGGTCTTTTCTGCTTCCATATAAATTTTAGGATTATTTGTTCCATTTCTTTGAAAAAAATGCGTGGGATTTTGATAGGGATTGCATTAAACATGTAGATTACTTTAGGTAGCATAGACATTTTCGTAATATTTGTTCTTCCAATCCAGGAGCATGGAACATTTTTCCATTTATTTGTGTCTTCCTCGATTTCTTTCATGAGTCCTTTATAGTTTTCTGAGCATAGATTCTTTGCCTCTTTGGTTAGGTTTATTCCTAGGTATCTTATGGTTTTGGGTGCAATTGCAAATGGGATTGACTCCTTAATTTCTCTTTCTTCTGTCTTGTTGTTGGTGTGAAGAAATGCAACTGATTTCTGTGCATTGATTTTATATCCTGACACTTTTCTGAATTCCTGTACAAGTTCTAGCAGTTTTGGAGTGGAGTCTTTTGGTTTTCCACATATAGTATCATATCACCTGCAAAGACTGATAGTTTGACTTCTTCTTTGCCAATTTGGATGCCTTTAATTTCTTTTTGTTGTCTGATTGTTGAAGCTAGGACTTCTAGTACTATGTTGAATAGCAGTGATGATAATGGACATCCCTGCCGTGTTCCTGACCTTAGCGGAAAAGCTTTCAGTTTTTCTCCATTGAGAATGGTATTTGCGGTGGGTTTTTCATAGATGGCTTTGATGATATTGAGGTATGTGCCCTCTATCCCTACCA
>NC_081560.1:38270366-38280120 GCF_022355385.1 Mustela nigripes | reverse complement strand
TTTTCTCCATTGAGAATGGTATTTGCGGTGGGTTTTTCATAGATGGCTTTGATGATATTGAGGTATGTGCCCTCTATCCCTACACTTTGAAGAGTTTTGATCAGGAAAGGATGCTGTACTTTGTCAGATGCTTTTTCAGCATCTATTGAGAGTATCATATGGTTCTTGTTATTTCTTTTAATAATATATTGTATATAATTGATTGATTTGTGGATGTTGAACCAGACTTGCAGCCCTGGAATAAATCCCACTTGGTGATGGTGAATAACCCTTTTAATGTACTGTTGGATCTTATTGGCCGATTTTGGTGAGAATTTTCGCATCTCTGTTCATCAATGATACTGGTCTATAATTCTCTTTTTTGATGGGATCCTTGTCTGCTTTTGGGATCAAGGTGATGCTGGCCTCATAAAAAGAGTTTGGAAGTTTTCCTTCCATTTCTATTTTTTGGAACAGTTTCAGGAGAATAGGAATTAGTTCTTCTTTAAATGTTTGATAGAATTCCCCCGGGAAGCCGTCTAGACCTGGGCTTTTGTTTGTTTGGAGGTTTTTAATGACTGTTTCAATCTCCTTACTGGTTATGGGTCTGTTCAGGTTTTCTATTTCTTCCTGGTTCAGTTGTGGTAGTTTATCTGTCTCTAGGAATGCATCCATCTCTTCCAGATTGTCAAATTTGTTGGCATAGAGTTGCTCACAATATGTTCTTATAATTGTATCTCTTTGGTGTGGGTTGTGATCTCTTCTCTTTCATTCCTGATTTTATTTATTTGGGTCCTTTCTCTTTTCTTTTTGATAAGCCTGGATAGGGGTTTATCAATCTTACTAATTCTTTCAAAGAATCAGCTCCTAGGGGAGCCTGGGTGGCTCAGTGGGTTAGGCCTCTGCCTTCAACTCAGGTCATGATCTCAGGGTCCTGGGGTCAAGCCCTGCACAGGGCTCTCTGCTCAGCAGGGAGCCTGTTCCCGCTTTCTCTCTCTGCCTGCTTCTCTGCCTACATGTGATCTCTGTCTGTCAAAAAAACAAATAAAATCTTAAAAAAAAAAAGCTCCTAGTTTTGTTGATTTGTTCTATTGTTATTTTGGTTTTTTATTTCATTGATTTCTGCTCTGATCTTTATTATTTCTCTTCTCCTGCTGGGTTTAGGCTTTCTTTGTTGTTCTTTCTCCAGCTCCTTTAGGTGTAGGGTTAGGTTGTATACTTGAGAACTTTCTTGTTTCTTGAGAAAGGCTTGTATTGCTATATAGTTTCCTCTCAGGAATGCCTTTATTATGTCCCACAGATTTTGAATCATTGTGTTTTCATTATCATTTGTTTCCATGAATTTTTTCAATTCTTCTTTAATTTCCTGGTTGACCCATTCATTCTTTATTAGGATGCTCTTTAGCCTCCATGTATTTGGGTTCTTTCAAAATTTCCTCTTGTGATTGAGTTCTAGCTTCAGATCCTTGTGGTCTAAAAATAGGCAGGGAATGATCCCAGTATTTTGGTACCAGTTGAGACCTGCTTTATGACCCAGGATGTGATCTATTCTGGAGAATGTTCCATGTGCACTAGAGAAGAATGGGTATTCTGTTGCTTTGGGATGGAATGTTCTGAATAATCTATGATGTCCATCTGGTCCAGTGTGTCATTTAGGCCTTTATTTTCTTGTTGATCTTTTGCTTGGATGATCTATCCATGTCAGTGAGGGGAGTGTTAAAGTCCTCTACTATTATTGTATTATTGTTGATGTGTTTCTTTGATTTTTGTTATTAATTGGTTTATATAGTTGGCGGCTCCCATGTTAGGGACATAGATATTTGAAATTGTTAGATCTTCTTGTGGGACAGACCTTTTGAGTATGATATAGTGTCCTTCCTCATCTCTAATTATAGTCTTTGGCTAAAAATCTAATTGATCTGATATAGGGATTGCCACCCCAGCTTTCTTTTGATGTCCACTAGCATGGTAAATTGTTTTCCACCCCCTCACTTTAAATCTGGAGGTGTCTTTGAGTCTGAAATGAGTTTCTTGTAGACAGCATATTGATGGGTTTTATTTTTTTTTATCCATTCTGATACCCTGTGTCTTTTGATGGGGGCATTTAGCCCATTTACATTCAAGGTAACTACTGAAAGATATGAATTTAGTGCCACTGTATTGCCTCTAAGGTGACTATTACTGTATATTGTCTCTGTTCCTTTCTGATCTACTACTTTTAGGTTCTCTCTTTGCTTAGAGGACTCCTTTCAATATTTCCTGTAGAGCCGGTTTGTTGTTTACAAATTCTTTTAGTTTTTGTTGTCTTGGAAGCTTTTTTCTCTCCTTCTATTTTCAATGATAGCCTAGCTGGATATAGTATTCTTGGCTGCTTGTTTTTCTCGTTTATTGCTCTGAATATATCATGCCAGTTATTTCTGGCCTGCCAGGTCTGTGGATAAGTCTGCTGCAAATCTAATATTTTTACTGTTGTATGTTACAGACTTTTGTCCCAGGCTGCTTTCAGGATTTTCTGTTTGTTAAGTCTTGTAAATTTTACTATTAGATGACGGGGTGTGGACCTATTCTTACTGATTTTGAGGGGAGTTCTCTGTGCCTCCTGGATTTTGAAGCTTGTTCCCTTTGCCATATTAGGGAAATTCTCTACAATAATTCTCTCCAATATATCTTCTTCTCTCCTCTCTCTTTCTTCTTCTTCTGGAATCCCAATTATTGTAATGTTGTTTTGTCTTATGGTATTTATCTCTCGAACTCTCCTCATGGTCTAGTAGTTGTTTGTCTCTCTTTTGCTCAGCTTCTTTATTCTCTGTCATTTGGTCTTCTGTACCACTAATTCTCTCTTCTGCCTCATTTATCCTAGCAGTAAGAGCCTCCATTTTTTATTGCACCTCATTAATAGCTTTTTTTTATTTCAACTGGGTTAGATTTTAGTTCTTTTATTTCTCCAGTAAGGGATTTTATTTCTCCAGATGAGGTTTCTCTAATATCTTCCATGCCTTTTTCGAGCCCGGCTAGCACCTTGAGAATCGTTGTTCTGAACTCTAGATCTGACATATTACCAATGTCCGTATTGATTAGGTCCCTAGTTTTCGGTGCCTCTTGTTCTTTTTTTTTTTTTTTTTTTTTTTTGTGGTGAGTTTTTCCACCTTGTCATTTTATCTGGGTGTTGTGGCCATGAACAACGTCTTGTGTGCCGCCAGCTTACTGTCACTTTTAATCATAACTGAGTTGGCAAAAACGCAGAAACATGGTCACAACCTAGAAAACATAACTAAGTGATATTTAGGAAAAAGAGGAAGATGGTTTTGGTGAAGTGTTTGGTCTCTGCCATACCAAAGAAAGAGAGAGTGACTATGTGAAGATAAGGACATTAGAGAGGATTTTTTTTTTTAATCAAAAACCATTTGTGGGGTGTCTGGGTGGCTCTCTTGTTTCAGTGTCTGCCTTCAGCTCAGGATATGATCCCAGGGTCCTGAGATTGAGTGCCGCATGGGGCTCCCAGCTCAGTGGGGAGTGTGCTTCTCCCTCTCCCACTGTTGCTCCCCCTGCTTGAACTCGATCTCTCAGTAAATTAAAAAAAAAAAAATTTCAAAAGCCATTGTGAGAGAGTTTCTCAAGAAATTTCTGACTTTTAAAATACACATTGTTAATAGAGGTTTACTCTTATGGCTTTAGGAATGATAATGGGTAGTGTGGAAAGGTAGCTCTTGCTGGAAAATCTGTAGTTTGGTTCACTTCTGCCTCTTGGTTTTAGTGGGAGAGGAGAGAGGATATCAAGGATATCGAGGAATGAAGACCCAAACTACTGATACAGATATCTCCAAATGGCCTTTTTTAAAAAAAAAAAAAAATTTGAGGTATAATTGACATATAATGATGTCTTAGTTCCAGATGAATAATGTAATTCAATATATACATTAGGAAGTGGTCACTACAGTAAATCTAGCTAAAGTCCATTGCTACAAAATTAAAATTCTTTTCCTGTGACAAGAACTTTTAAGATCTATTCTGTGAAGCAACTTTCAAACATGCCATATAGTGCTACTAACTATAGTCACCATGCTATATATTATATCCCCATAATTTATTTTTTAACTGGAAATTTGTACTTTGGACCTCCTTTCACCCATTTTGCCCATCCCCATGCCCTGCCAACCCATGAACCTTTTCTCTGTATCAGTGGGCGAATTTTGGTTTTATTTTTAGATTGCATGTATAAGAGAGATACAGTATTTGTTGTTCTCTGACATATTTCACTTCGCATAATGCAGTCAAGGTCCATCCATGTGGTCAAAAACAGTGAGATTTCCTTCTTTTTATGGTTGAATAATATTCCATTGGATATATACAACATATTTTCTTTACCCATTCGTCTATCATGGACATTTAGGTTGTATCCATGTCTTGGCTACTGCAAACAATGCTTTAATGAATATGGGTGGGCTTATATCTTTTCAAAGTAATGCTTTCATTTTCCTCCAACAAATTCCCAGAAGTGGAGTTGCTAGATCATGTGGTAGTTCTCTATTTTTACTTTTTGGAGGAACCTCCATGCTGTCTTCCACAGTGGCTGCACCAGTTGACATTCCTACTATTAGTGCATAAGATTTCTTTTCTCTACATCCGCATTAACACTTTTATTTCCTGTGTTTTTGATCCTAGGCATCCTAACAGCTATGAGGTAACATCTTGTTGTGGTTTTGATTTGCATTTCCCTGATAATTAGTGATGTTGAGCATCTTTTCATGTGCATTTGCTATCACTTTGTCTTCTTTAGAAAAATGTCTATTCAGATCCTCTGCCCATTTTTTAATTATTTTCAGGTTTTGCTTTGTTTTGCTGTTAAGGTATATAAATTCCTTATCTCTTTTGGATATTAAAATATATATATATATGTATATATATATACATATATATATATGGTTTTCAAATGTATGCTCTCATTCAACAGGTTGCCTTTTTACTTTGTTGATGGCTTTTTCTTTGCTGTGGTCCCACTTGTTTATTTTTACTTTTACTGCCTCTTCATTTGGTGCCAAATCCAAAATATCATCATCAGTACTAGACATCAGGAGCTTATTGCGTATGTTTTCTTCTAGTTTAATAATTTTAGATCTTATGTTTAAGACTTTAATCTATTTTGAGTTAACTTTTGTGCATGGTATAAGATAGTGGTTCAGTTTACTTTTCTTGCATGTGACTATCCACTTTTCCCAACACCATTTCTTAACGAGACTGGCCTTTCCTTGTTTTTATATTCTTGGATCCTTTGTTATAAATTAATTGACTATCTATGTGTATGTTTAGTTCTGGGCTCTCTGTTCCATTCCATTGATATTTGTGTCTGTTTTTGTATCAATACTATAGTATTGATACAAATCAATACTATTGATTTGATTACTAAAGCTCTGTAGTATAGTTTGAATCAGGGAACGTGATACCCCCAGCTATGTTCTCCTTCCTAAAGATTGCTTTTGGCTGGGTGGGGAAAGCAGGTATTTTGTGGTTCCATACAAATTTTAGGATTATTGGTTCTATTTCTGTGAAGAGTACCATTGGAATTTTGACAGAAACTCTATAAAGTCTATAGATTATTTTGGGTAGCATGAACATTTTAACAATATTAATACTTCCCATCTATGAGCATGGGGTATCTTTCCATTTATTTCTGTCTTCATTTTCTCTCATCAGTGCCTTACAGTTTTTAGTGTTTAGAGCTTTCATAATTTTGAGTAAATTTATTCCTAGATACTTTATCCTTTTTGATACAACTGTAAATGGGATTAAACAAATTTATCTGATAGTTCATTATTAGTGTATAGAAACACAGTGAATTTCTGTATATTGATTTTTGTATCCTGCAACTGTACTGAACTTGTAGATTAATGCTAAAAGCTTTCTGGTGCAGTACTTAGGATTCTATTCTCTATATATATTTATTATATATAGTATGTACATATTATATATAATAGCACATAATCTGTGAAGAGTTACAATTTCTTCCATTCTGATTTAGATGCCTTACATTTATTTTTCTTGACTAAATGCTCTGGCTAAAACTTCTAAAACTATATTGAAAAAAAAAAATGGAACAAGCATTGGCCTCTTTGTCTTGTTCCTGATCTTAGATGAAAAGTTTTATCTTTTCACCAAGGAGTATGATATTACCTGAGGGCTTCTCATATATGGCCTTTATTAGGCTGATACATGTTTCCTTTATGCCCACTTTGTTGAGAGTTTTTATTATAAAAGGATATTGAATTTCATCCCGTATTTTTTCTGTGTCTGTTTAAATGATCACGATTTTAATCCTTCATTTCATTAATGTCATCTATTACATTGATTTGCACATGTTAAACCAGTTTTGCAACCCTGTGTGATCATGGTGTGTGATCATGGTGTTTGATCCTTTTAATGTATTTTTGAATTCCTATGTATAGGAACCCTGGCTTTCTCTTGATTTTCATATTCCTGAAATACATTTTTCCATCCCTTGACTTTGTGTGTGTCCCCTTAAATCTGAAGTGAATCTCTTCTTAGCGGCAAGTCCTTGATGACATTCTGTTTTCTGTATGTTTTATAATTCCTTTGTTCCTTTCTTCTCTTGTTCCCTTCTTTGTGATTTTATGACTTTCTTTAGTGGTATGCTTTATTTCCTTTCCCTTTATCTTTGGTATATGTACTATAGGTTTTGGCTTTGTGGTTATCATGACTTATATTTGTAATAGTCTATTTTAAGTTGATAATAACTTAAGTGTAAACATATTCTAATGCCCTAGGTTTTACTTTTCCCTCCCCAGGTTTTGATGTCATATTTTACATCACTTTACATTTTTATCTTTTGTATTCTTTAAATAATTAATAATAAAATAACTATAGCTATAATATTGTCTTTTAATCTATATATAGCTTTATAAGTGATTAATCTCTCATGTTTTCTAATATTATTCTGGGTACACACACACACACACACACACACACACACACACACGTATATTATCTCTTTGTTTAAGTAACGTCTACACTGAATGGGGGCTCAAATTCATGACTCCAAGATTAAGAGTCACATATTCTTCCTACTGAGCCAGGCCACCACTCCCTGAATTTTGCTGTATATTTACCTTTACCCATGGGATTTGTACTTTCACATTTTCCCATTACTGAGTAAACTTTTATTTCAGCTTGAAGGAATCCCTTTAGAATTTCTTGTAAGTCTGGTTTAGTCGTGATGAACTCCTTTAGCTGTTGCTTGACTGTCAAACTCTCTCCCCTTCAATTCTGTATGATAACTTTGCCAGGTAGAGTATTCTTGATTGAAGGATTTTTCTTTCATCACTTTGCAGGGCAGAGGGAGATGATATATTCAAAGTTTCTGCTGAAAAATCTGATGGTCTTATGGAGTTCCTTGTATGCAATAAATTGCTTTTTCTTGCTGCCTGTAAGATGTTCTCCTTATCTTTGACATTTTAATTACACTGTGCTTTGGTGAGAGTCTCTTTGGAACTCTGAGATTCCTGGATCCAGAATTCTGTTTCCTTCCATGGCTTAGGAAATTTTCAGGCATTAATTCTTCCAATAAGTTTTCTGCCCATCTCTCTCTTCTCCTTCTAGGAATCCTCTAGCATGAGTATTAGTTCACTGGATGTTGTCCCTTAAACTAGCTCTTCTTTTTTTTCCTTTGTTCTTTTTCCTCTTACTGGATGAGTTCTATGACCTTGGCTTTGATTTCATTAATTCTTTCTGCTGCTTTACCTAGTCAGCGGTTGCATCTCTCTAGCTAATTTTTTAGGTTACTTATTGGATTCTTTAGCTCTGTGATTCTATATGATACTTCATTTTATTTTCTTTTTATTGAATCTTCAGTTGTTCATGCATTCTCCTGAGTTCAGTGAGCATCTGTATGACTGTTACTTTGAACTTTGAACAGGTAAATCATTTCTACCTTTGTCTTTAAGGACTTTTTATGAGGTTTTATTTTTTTTTTTCCATTGGGCACACATTCCTATTTCTTCATATTCATGACTCTCTGTTGGCTTCTATGCATTAGCTGTCATCACTCCCAGTCTTGAAGGAGTGACCTTGTTTAGGAGATGAACCTTACCATTCTATCCTTCTCTAGCTCTTGGTTGTCTCTCAAACCTTTGTGATTGTCCAAGCAAGCTACTTTATTTCTGGTGGTTCCCAATATTTGAAGGTATGCCAAGACCTGTCATGGCTCCTGGGGTGGGGGTGGGGGATTCTTAGCACCTAGATTCAGGCTTTTTGGAAGACAAACCCTTAGGTAGCAGCTTTTGAAGTATGCAAATGTGTACAGTTCTGTGGGACCACAAGTCTTGCTGGCCACAACAGCTAGATAATGTAGACCTGTCCCCTAGGTGTCATTTAAAAAAAAAAAAAAAAAAAAGGAGCAGGAGACAAGTACAGAAATTCCTTTCTGGGGTGGTGGAAACCTGGAGTGAGGGAGAGTGCTAAGATGGTGTTAACAGCTGCTGTTAATAGGCATATATAGGCACTGACTTCTATCCCTGGCATCCCTACATCTTTAGGTCCCTAGGTCTGTACCAGACCATATGTGTGCCCCTCAGGCCAAAGCTCCAGGACAAGCATATAGGCCTCTTTACCAAAAGAAGGTGTTATGTATCAGTCTGCTCTCTGTGTTGCATCCTGGGGGTGTAGCCAGATGAGAACTCTCTTTCAGATTGTTACTACAGCTAGTTGATCCAGAAGTGTCCTCTGGGCAGCAACTACAAAAATACAAAACAAAAAACAAAGCACCAGACATGCATATAGGCTTCTGACTAGGAGATACTGGCACTTTGGAATGTGGCAAAGAGTACAAAGATAATGCCTGTGCTATTGAGGTCTCTGAAGATTAGTCAGGCCTAAGATGTGTGTTTAATTTGAAGATAAGATAACAGGCCTTTTTCACAGAAAGACTGGGCTCCTTGGTCTGTTGACTCCTGCTGTATCCTGGGGGTGGCAGCTGGTGAAGAACTCTTTCTGCATTGGTTAATATTAGGTGACTGATGCTCTTATAAAAGTATAGAGTGGATAACAGTGATTAAGTCTGCCTAGAGTTGCATTTTTGAGGAGGTAACTTAGAAGCTGAGTTGTTCAACATCATCAAGTACTAACTCTGCTGGTGATGTGTTAGATGGCTAGAGAATATGAAATTAAATAAAGAGCATTTATCTTCTCTCTGAAGATTTACAATCTTGAATTAATAGGAATCAGAGGTAGTGAGTGAGGCAGCAAGGATGATAACCAGTTTGCTGAACTGTTAAAATATCAAATTCCTCACCAGGTGGTAATAAATAGGAGCAATTCACAGAACTGCTCTATTTGCTCTACCCTGCCTGTCCTCAGTATCACCTCCACACCCCTTTTCTGTGAGTCCCAGAATTCCCTATTTTTTAGCAACTAAAGGGTCATTGGCCTTATGCACTCAATATTTTACACATAATCCCAGGGGATGCCCTTTGCCAAGAGACAAAAGTTACAAGCCTTGAAATGGTACTGACTGTTTAGTAAATAGGAGTTAAAAGGCCAGAGCATGAAATAGAAGTTGGGGAATAGAGAGAAATGGAATTGATAAGGGTCCAACAAAAGATTTTAAGCAGATCTCCTTTTAAAAACAACACTTTTCATTATACATAAGTACTCACTGATATTTGTTGAATGTGCTACTATGATGCTGAAGAATTGTTAGTAACAGCTGCTGTTAATAGGCATATATATATATATATATACATATATATATATATATGTATATATA
>NC_081560.1:38269764-38270266 GCF_022355385.1 Mustela nigripes | reverse complement strand
TATATATATATATATACATATATATATATATATGTATATATATATATATATATATATATATTTTTTTTTTTTACCCTTACTCTTTGCATTCCTGACCACTAAGGAAACTTGCATCCACATTTGCAAGAATGAATATAGACTCGTATGAAGGGATTTACTGCCTTACCTCTGCAGTTAGAGGATCTATGATGCCGTTATCATCCCACTTTGCAATTGGTGATTTCAGTATTTACAGAGATAAACACTGAAAATCATTGGGAGGAAAAAATGTTGGTCAAACAGGAATATTTTTTTTATTTCACTCAGAACATTTTACCACATAGTGACTGAATACTGATGAATAGGTTTATTCATGGATGTGAACAGGCAAGAGATCACTCAGAAGTTTTTATTTAAAAGGGCTAAAAAGAAATGAAATCTTGCCATTTGCAACAACATGGATGGAACTAGAGCGTATCATGCTTAGCGAAATAAGTCAAGCAGAGAAAGACAACTATCATAT